>NC_137610.1:42493668-42606168 GCF_963280865.1 Gymnoscopelus braueri | reverse complement strand
AGTGGAAGTCTCACTGCCAGACAGCCAAAGTAGACACAGGTGGCACACATTCCAGGCATTCCATACAAGCCTGCTTAACTTGGGCGGCACACCAAACCAAACCAAACCAAACCACACCACACTACTACAGTGTGTCGGGTCACGACCCGACCTGCGTGTCGGGTCACGACCCGACCTGCGTGTCGGGTCGTGACCCGACCCGTGGGTCAGGTCGGTGGCGGGTCGGGTGGGGTCAGATTTTTTTTAAACCTGACCTGCGCATCACTAGAAGGCACACACCTGTATTCATAGAGATACAGCATAGCCTAGATATAGTCTACAAGGTCATAGATATGGTCAGATCCTTTTCACAGGCAGTTTGACATACATGAGGGTATGAGGTTGACTTCAATGCCATGACAAGGTGTATTGGGAATTGAGGTAAACTCTCTCACAAAATCCCCACTGCCCCCAAAGGGCAAAGGTGATGCTCTTCATCAGGGTTATATTTCCCTCTCAAGTTGTCTACAGACTGTGTGATCTTTGCCAATATTATTTGTAATATCCTATCGTTCTATTGTGAGGACGTGAAAAACACTTGCTACTGCATTCTGTGTGCTGAGAGCTTGCTTTCTTGTAGCACCGGTAAATTACTGCCAGCCAACGGTATGGCAATTTTCCATTATGAGGATGAGATGTTCACAGCGATATCTGAAAGGTGGCAGACCATGCCAGCAAAGTCTCGGGAAAGAAACAATCACGAGATGGAGAGAAACAGAAAAGATCGACCCACACACACACACACAACACATGTTTAACGTTAAATTCAATTGGGATGGCCTGATCAAATAGATTGGCTATTTCCACTGAGTTTTTTTTTATTATCCCCACAATAAGATGTTATCATAATATCGAAAGTGGTATTTGGTAAAACAAATACTGTGATATTTGATATTGTCCATATCGCCCAGCCCAAGTGTCTTGATGCATATTAGATTTACAATGTGAAAATGTCAGTCTACTGATGCCAAGACAAATTGTTGTCAGCTATGGCAGGCTAATGAATGAACATGCAAAGCTAATGTTTAGGTTGGCTTCTCTCATTCTATTCCCACTTAGCACTTGCTCAATGCATACTTTGGCAGTGGATGTTGCTTTCTGTGCCAATCAGCTCATTCTAATTCAAAAGAAACAGCAAGTGAAAAGAGGGTTGAGTGGATAGTGACAGATTGTGACGGTGTGAAGCCAATTTAACCACTTAAAAGTTTCAACCTGGATCCCTAATTTGGACATGTTATTATTGTGAATTGTTTTTAAAATATGTTGGCGGGCCGCAGCCAGAAGCTAAGGCTATTAGGTGGTCCGTGGAATGGAAAGGTTTGTACATAAGAATCACTGGAGAGAATGCGGAAGCAGAAAAAAAGTGGAAAATAGGAAGGCAACGAGGATGAGACGACATACACAGGATGAAGAAACATTTCAGGAAGGATGAGAAGACAGGTGAGAGGAAAGAGTTGATGAATAGAGTGATACATAGAGCAGAGGAGAAGGGAGGGAGAGAGAGGAGAGGGTGAGGAGTTCAGAAGAACTTGATGCCACCAAGAAGTTTAGAATCTCACCCTGCTGGACAGCTGGCACAGAGATCAAACACAAAAGCACACGCACTCTCTCTCACACACACACACACACACACACACACACACACACACACACACACACACACACACACACACACACACACACACACACACACACACACACACACACACACACACACACACACACACACACACACACACACACATCCATAAACCCCACACACTCTCACATGGACACAAACAGTGCACACATATGCATTGCATACATGCACACAATATGCACACATGCATATATAAACTACAAACTCACAAACAATAATCATCTACAAAGGAAATGTTAATGAATTAAATATTGAAATAAAAAATACAACAAAAAAAATAGAACAGCAAAATTGTCAATTTGGAGGCTTCCATCTGGGCAGTGGGCACCCATTATCTGTGTGTGTGCGTGTGTGTATGTGCACGCGAGCGCGCTATTTATATACATGGCGGATTAGACATGACAGCGAGGCTGGGAGAGCCTCTAAACTAGCAGTGATGACAGAAAGGGAACTGCAGGGGGGCAGCTCTAGGACATTACACTTGACCGTAACATGATGTGTGTGTGGATGTGTGTCCTGCCGGGGACAACATATGCATTCAACATAAGTTCCATTCTAGACTAAATACATTAGCATCAATCGCTCTGTCTCTGTCTAATGCTGGCTTATGTTCGTCCTGGAATAAGTTCAGTGTCCCCGCACCACTTCCCCTTGCACTGTTATTCAAATGTACTGGTGTACATAACTAATGGTGTAACTGGTGTAAATAACTAATACGAAACATTTAATAAAATAAAAAACGGAACAACAATAGTAAAAAATACAATAAAATAAATAACACTAACAGCGAGATACAAACAATATATACTATAGGCAGTGACTGTATGTATGCTGAAAATAGCAAACCAATTGTGGGCAATGAATTTGTCCACACTCCATCACTAACCATATCAATTAGTAGGTCCATTGGGAAAACAGTGGAGACCAGAGGTCTTGGAATATCTGCCCACGGTTATGCTTTTCAAAGGTCAATTTCTCTAGTGGAAGAAGTTGAGATAGGTCCACAAGCATCCCTACGACACCAGGGCTCTATATTAGCCCCCCTCCTTTATTTCATCTACACCAAATGACTTCGCCGAAAATAGCACATCTACAAGCTCACAAACATGTCGGACAGCATTGTAAACGTGTAGATCTGCTATTTTCACAGAATAGTCACACAAGAATAGGGTTTAGAATTTAGGCATTTAGCATACAGAGTCCCAAGTCTATAACAAAATTGGCCTCCATATAAACATTTAGCAAATATTCTACTTTTCTTAGGGTCTGTATTACTGTCCCTCTTTAGGCGGTCAGGTACGTTACAGACTCTGTAAACGTACCTGAGCGCCTAACGAATTCTCTCATGCCGTCTAAATGGCAGCCCCTGGGGGACAGGAACAGATGCTACAGTTGACCCAATTTCCCCTGCTTCCCTGGCTGATTGCAGACAGGTGTCCTTCAAGCCACTATAAAAGGCCCTCACTCACAGAACTACACATCTCTCTGTTCTCCATCCAAACCACCTCGCCATGTGTTCCTGACAATCAAAACATGTGTCATGCGTCTCTGTATTCCTGCGAGGACGATTAGGCCAGTCGGCTCTTTTTTTCGGTGCGGGCGGGGCCACTCTTTTGAAGTGCCGCATCGCAACACCGCTGCTTCAGGTTGAACGCCATGAATGAAAAGTCGAGTACAGTGACAGTCTCACACTCCACAGCCCTTCACATCACACATCATGATACTCCACTTGTGCAGCAAGATGGTGGATATTGGTGGCCTGGCCAGATCGTCAATCTGTGCACTGTGGATGTTGAGTGGTTGTAATGGTGCCGTCCAATCCGCAGCATGTTCAGCATTCAGGGGATCCTCTTGAACGTGATGTTGTAAAAATTGAAAGGCACTCTGGTGAGGTGGGGGCCTGGGGAGGGGGAGGGAGAGGGGGAGGGGGGTCCCTCCCTCTGTGCAGTCTACTGTGTAAGTCCATGAAGCAGAAAGAGAATGTCTCCATCAAAGGAGCGTGCCGTGCCGACATGCCAAGTGTGTCATCATGCTGAAAGACAATGGCGCTACGCGGGGGCCGTGACTATCTTTGGTCTACATGGACAAAAAGTCAATCCTTTCCGTGACTGGGCGAGATTCCCAGCGTTGAGTCAAATTAAGCGCAGGCTGTGATCAATGGGACACTAGTAGGCTACATGGGAGACAGCTAATTCACCCATTGTTATTCTGTTTGTCACCCCCCCCCCATTTGGGTGTCATAATGGAATGTTCTAATAGTTCCTGGTATTTGGGTTTCTCCTAAATGAATCTGAAGAAAAAAAGAAAAGAAAAACAAAACACCTAGTCTCTGGATAAGGTACATGGTTTCTCTGCTTGTTATTTTTATACAAACCATCTGACTCGAGTATGAATGACTGAAACACTTAGAGGGCCTGCCCTATGTCTGGAACCAATGTTGAAACTTTGATGTAGTTACCCCATGACCACCTACCATTATGCATTTGTTTTATTTGTATTTTTTTTATTTTTGTATCATTTGTTTTTCTTTATCGTTGGCACAGTTTTTGTCTTGTACTGTTTGATAACACATTTGTACACTCTCAGAGTTATGGTGGTCCTTGAAATTATAAAGTTTGAGGACCACTGGTATTGTAATTGTACTAGAGGTCCGAGGGCCCTACGGCCACCCTGGCCCCCTAGCCAAACGAATTGTGTGTGTGCATTGCTTGTTAGTCGCGCGATACCTGGAAACCTGGCAACCATGTGGCTGTGTGGCTGGTCCGTTGCAGACAGGCAGAGCCAGGCACAGGCACGGTTTTAACTCGACAGACACGGGCACGAGGCTCTCGTGTAGTAGGCTGTCCACGTTTCGACACGCAAACCAAAAGCGAAAGCATCAGTGTTTGTTTCGAGACGCAAAGCGAAAGCAAACCGCGAGACGGACACATTTCAATGGCCGCCGCTTCGTTTTCGCTCGGCTGTAGTCGCCTGCACTCGCCTCGGAGGACCCGGATGATCGACACAGACATGCAGGTTGTCTGTCTCAGCCACGCATGCGCACCGCTCCCAAATGTAAGATAGGATAGCAGACATGAGGTCCACATACCAGCTCTGACAGTGTGATGAAACCGGTTCCAAATGTGATGAAACCCAGGGCCGGCGCGCCCATTAGGCAGAGTAGGCAGTTGCCTAGGGCACCACTAGGGGGGGGGCGCCAAAAAAAAGAAAAAATGTTTTTGCCTAGGCGTCAAATGGCCTAGCACCGGCCCTGATGAAACCGATTCAGGTTCCTCAATGTTGAATCCGGTTCTTCCGATTCCGGATCAAAGCCCTCATTTCCAGTAGGTTATAGTACCAAAAAAGGAAACACTGAAAACACAGTTACAGCTCATTCAGAATGCTTCTGCCAGAGACTAAAGACTAAGAAAGCTGAACATATATTACACCAGTTTTTATGCCTCATGCATTGCCTCCCAGTGTGTCATAGAACTGACTTGTTTCTTGTCTATTAAATCACAGCCAAAATACCCCTCACTATTAAAGCTAGAGTCTAGACATCTTGGGTTTGATTGGTCATCAGGGACCAGGCTACCGTTTCTAGGATGAAAATAAAAGGGCATTCAGTTACACATTTATCTGGTCTAATCTTCCAGATGATCTTAATCTTCCCCAAGTCTGTTTTTAAAAACAGGCTAAAGACTTTTATGCACACCTCTGCTTTTAATTGCTGCTAAAAAAAAAATCTGGTTCATTTTTATTGTGCTTTTAGTTTTGTAATATTGTTTTGTAATCTTTTTTTGATATGCTCTTTTCTTTTAGTCTATTTTAAGTGAAGCACTTTGAATTGCCTCTATGAAATGTGCTAAATAAACTCGCCTTGCCTTGGCTCCCAAGCTGTGCTCCCCATTTTCCTCTGCTGTCTGAAAACCACCTCTTTAGACAAATCCCAGCAATACGCATTTCTTTGTATCTGTTTTTACCTATTTGTGTACAGTTTATGCTAGTTATGTTATTTACAACACTTCATATAGTAGCACAGCATGCATCTAAAGTAACTAAGTACATGTACTCAAGTAAAGTTTGAGGTATTTACAATTTTTTGTACTTTTACTTCTGCCCCACTGCATCTCAAAGGAAAATATTGTACTTTTGCTCCAGTACAATATTACTCTTACTTTGTAGATTTTGATTATTATTAAAAACTAATTATTATTACAAACCCATTAACCACTTCAGCCCTACATATTTTTCGTCCATTTGAAAATAGCAGATCTACAAGCTCACAATGCGACGCAGTGTGAGCTTGTAGATCGGCTATTTTCAAAGTTTTGAATTTTTACTTTTGGTACTTTAAGTACATTTTGGTGCCGAATGCCGAGACTTTCATACTTTTACTCAAGTACATTTTGAATACGGGACTAAGTAAAACATGTGAGTACTTCTTCCATCACTGACTATATGTATGTAATTTGTACATACGCCATGTTTGTCTACCTGCTATCCAGGTTATTTGCAGCACTCATCAACTTTCTTAGCACTTGACTGCTTAGTGCTTGCTTACCCTGTTGTTGGCTGACTAGAGATTACACTGCTTACTCAGACCTTGAACTTTGTAAGTGGCTCTGGTTGGACTGCTAAATGCTTAAATTGAAAACACCTGGGGACAATTTCACACACTATCTAGATGGCCTTCAGAGTATAGGCCGTATCATAGATAGATGAGCAAATGGTACACTGCAGAGAAAAGCCAATTTCACACTACATTCTTCTCGACACCCCAGGGTGATACTTTCATCCCATGGCATTGCGTTTCCATGGTAGCGCCGCTCTGTAGATATCATATTAGAAAAGTTGTGAGATGCGTAGTTTTGAAAACACGTACAGGAGCTTACTGTCATGAATGAAGGGTTCCATCGGTTAATCAATTTTCAGCTAAAATGATTTATTTTTAATAAAATCCTTTATTTTTTTCTATTTAATAGGGCAAATCAGATTAATCAATGTCTGTTTAATCAGACTAAATAATCAATAGTCGGTTTGTTGATATAGGCCAGTGGTTCGCAACCTTTTCAGGCCGTGACCCCCAAAATAATCATATTTGAGCCCCACCCTGACAAGCACTTGGAATTGTAGGAGTTGAGTCATTAGTTTGACTCGGTTCCAAAGATACATTTGTGAAAATAGCAGATCTACAAGCTCACAACGCCTCCCAATGCAAGGCGTTTTAGCTTGTAGATCTGCTATTTTCACATTTTAGCATCTTTCTTATATTATTTGAACATTTGGCTAATGTTTCACCAGTTTTTATATAATAATTAGACCTTAAACGTCCTTAAATTGACACTATACTGTCATCTGGGGACCCCCAAAAATCATGTGGGGGACCCCCCGGGGTCCCGACCCACCGGTTGAGAACCACTGATATAGGCTACAGAAAACAAAAACTTGATTAATCGATTAATAAAAATAAGTAATTGATAGCATAATCGGCAAATAATCTAAAGTTGCAGCCCTACTCTGTCATGTGAAGCTAGCTCATCTGTGTAGTCTGTCAGGGTTTCATTGGAATCCCAGGGACGGTCATCACATATGATTGGATGTGCGTCGCTTGCATCCAATGTGAACCGCGGCCCGGCGTCTTATCTGTCGCCACTGCTATGGGAACAATGCTGACCTCGGCGCTTACGCTGCTCGGCCATCTCTCTCTCTCTCCCCAGGGGGCTCTCACTCTCCACCCTCCTTCCTCGATGACAGCTGTGACAAGACATCACTCACGGCTTCGGGATTAACTGTCCCCTCCTCTCTCTCTGTCTGTCTCTGTCTCTCTTGTCTCTCTCTCTCTCTCGGACCAGATATCCCTCTCTGTATAGTACAGGCCGGCCGGCCGGCGAGCGGTGACACACAAATGATTTTGTGACATTTAATCTGCGGCTTTCTCTCTGTCACTTCTAGTATTTCCTCCTTCTCTCGACACAGCTCAGGTTATTCTACTCCTACAGTCCTACAATGCAATACAATGCAATACAATACAATATACCACTTTATTCAGGGTTTGATTAGATTTTTGAGATGGAGGAGGAAATCTATGCATCTGCTTTTGATCCCCCCCCCCATAGACAATCTGATATGCTTGATATTTATGATTGACAAAATCACAATTATGCATATGTTTTATAGCGAAAATAGCAGATCTACAGGCTGACAACTTGTCACATTGCGATGCGTTGTGAGCTTGCAGATCTGCTATTTTCGCAAATTTCGGGTGGAAATCTTGTATGTCCAAAGCCGTTCCTTTTTTATTATTGCTTTAAAAAATTGCATTTAAAAATAGTGAAAATAGCCGATCTACAAGCTCGCAATGCATCGATGCATTCTGAGCTTGTAGATCTGCTATTTTCACAACTTTTGTGCAAGTAGGGCATACATTTACACAAGAAACAACAACATAAAAAGTTATATGGAGATACACAAGGTTTCTGCCCGACAGCAACTGCGATATTGACCTGCGATTCATCTAAAAATAAATCCTCTCTCCTTATCCCCCCCCCTCCACCCCCATGTGTCTCGTCTCACTCTCTTCCAAAAGCCATTAACTGAATTGGCATTGAATAGATACGATTAGGCCTAATTGACATGCCTAAACTAATATTGCGTGTCATTTTCATATAACACGTTTGGACATAATGGGCCAAAATCTCAAAGTCACATCTGAGGTCAATCCATTGAATAGAATAGCGGTGGTGGGCATTGGGGAAGACCCTGGCATTCAGACACATGTAGTACGCAGTCTGGGCACAAGAGGGCGCGAAACCTCATCCCTGCTTCATTTTGATTTGTTTGTATACAACAGTGGTTCTCAGACGGCCGGTTGTACTTGAAATGTTGCTGTAAAATGTCAAGAAAACCTGAACAATCATCTGAGATATTAACTGACGGTACAAAAGGTATTTGCATTTGCCAAATACTAAGAGAAACCTTAGGATAAGTGACTAAAGAGAACACACACCTTTTTCCCCCTTCTTTTTTTGGCTCTTGTGTTACAAATAATTGTTAAATGTTCTGTAAATTGTGCCCATCGTGCAGCTTTCGGCGACTAGAAGTTAATGTAACTGTATATTTATATTTTTGGTGTCTTATAGTCCTGCATGCGAGCTTGTAGATCTGCTATTTTCACAATATTTATCTGTGGAACCGAGTCAAACTAAATGTAATGCCTCAACTCCTACAATTCCAAGTGCTTGTCAGGTTGGGGGGTCCCCAGTTCAAATATGATTATTTTGGGGGGTCACGGCCTGAAAAGGTGGAGAACCACTGCTTTAAAGAACCTTCCACTGGTCACATAATTAGACTGTGTGTGTCTCTTGCCAAATGCTGTCAAACAGAAGGGAACGAATGGTCCTGGTCATCCCAGGATAGCTGTCTAAAACTCTAAAATTCACACACTTAAAAGCCACTTTCTAGGCCAACATAGAGGAGGAACATGGAGAAATGTGAAGAGACTTAAGAAAACTGCTTCTACTTTTAGGTTCTGCAGATCGTTTTAACAGCCTTTTTTGTACCATAAATAATAAATGATACAGTGACACACTGTATTTCAACCAAATGAGGAAAAGGTGCTTACAAGAGCTTTGGAGATATAAGGTAAAAGCAGGTAAAAGTCTTGTAAGTGTTCATTTATCCATTGTTACATCGGTACACTATAAAGCAGTACAGAACTTTCATGTCAACAAGCCCCAAATTAATCTGTATTTGGCCACGGACCGCCATCTGAAAAGACTTTGTTCCGGGGACCCCACTAGGGAAGATTTGTGCTGACGTTTTAAAAAAAATCAAAATCTTCCACAATATTTGTGAAGGAAAAATAGGAGATTTTACAAGCTCACAATTTTGGAGCCACAGACCATCCAACATGACGAGCAATAACCTCTGTTTATTTCAAACTTGTCAGTGATGCTTGCGTCAGCGATGCTTTCAGGGTGTCACAGGCTTAACACTCGGGGTTTGAGAGTTTATGCTACTACAAATAGGATAGGAAATAATCTATTCTGTCTGTGTATGTCTGTCTGTCTCTGTCTGTCTCTCTGTCTGTCTCTCTGTCTGTCTGTTCGTCTGTTGTGAGGGATCAATGATGGTCTTTGTGGTGACACCGCTGCCAACAGAAAGGGAAGTGTGTCTGTGAGAGAGACAGTTTGACGGATAAAAATGACCCTTGGTTCAAAAGGTACCCATTATTTTCTACACACGCAACACACACCCCACATCCTTAGCCGTCAACCGACTCAAGGCCGCCATTCCTTTGTCCATGAACTTTACAATAGCCATCTGGTCCTCATAGGGTGACATGGGTAATCCCAGCATGAGTTCATCTCTCTCACGCACGCACGCACGCACGCACGCACGCACGCACGCACGCACGCACACACACACACACACACACACACACACACACACACACACACACACACACACACACACACACACACACACACACACACACACACACACACACACACACACACACACACACACACACACACACACACACACACAGACAGTATGTACTACAGAGATGCATGCATATCCACAAACACACTGGTATTCGAGAAGGAAAACAATGCTTAATCCTAGGATGACATATAGGCCCATTTATGTCCTAGGGAGGATTCCTCAGGCCAGCTGCACGCATGCACACGTGCGTGCCCACACACACACACACACACACACACTTCCTCAAAAACAAGGGAAGACCCACAATGTTGTTTCAGCTGTCTATATATCCATCTGCGTGATGCTCTCAGACTAGCAGACATCCCATCAGCAACAGCAACCATCTATAGCTCTGCTCACATCACCGTCTAATGAAAGCAGCTCGCTCACATGAGTGGTGTGTGGTCAAAATACCAGCAGCCAGTCATGACCTAGCTACTCTGGCCCTCAACGTTTCACAATCATTTGAGAACGTGTATTAACCCATTAAGACCGGGAACGCATGTCACGTGTCATTTTTGTATTTCTTTGGCTATTCAAAAATAGCAGATATACAGGCTCATAGCGCATCACCGAGTGCCGCACTATGAGCTTGTAGATCTACTATATTTTGAAAAAATGAGTGCAAATGTGTGAATATATGTGTTTTTAAAGCGAACATTTGTAACTTAAATCTTTGCTTCTGGGGATTCTACAAATGTCTTCTAAATCCTAACAGTTTTTTTGTATTTTTATTATGTTGCTATATCAGTGGTTCTCAAACTTTTTTCATGTCAAGGACCACCCAAAATGTTGTTCCGGGGACCCCCCCCCCCCCCAGATGCAAAGATTTGAGTTAAAAATGTTCGCTTTAAAAATATATATACATTCAAAGATTTGCACAAATTTTCATGATTGATTTTCCCCCAAAATTGCAGATCTACAAGCTCATAGCGCGGCACTCGGTGCCACGCTATGAGCTTGTATATCTGCTATTTTTGAATAGCCAAAGTAAGTGGTTAAAGTGGTTACACAGATGCGTTCCCGGTTTGAATGGGTTAATCTATCCTCGAGCCAAGTTTGTCTATCCTCGAGCCAAGTTTGCCGAGTTTGTCTCCTTATTTGGCACGTGAGATCTCGCTAATCTAAACTGCACATGCAATGTTACAGAATGTCCTTAAATTGGATCACTAATTAGTTTAAAATTTCAAGTAAGTTAAGACACTGCGGCATCATGAGTATCATGTGGGACACGAACAGCTCCAAATGTATTTAATTATTAATGTTTTTTTAACGATGTGGCGCCAAGCCATCTAGAAGAGCGTTTGTCCGTGTGTGTCCCCTGTATGTATTTTTGTATGTCCCAAAAACTTTTCTGTCTGTCCCCGTCTGTCGGCACCAATCGGCACTGAACTGAAAACGTGTGCACTGCACGTTGCCAGTAGGCCAAGGCTGATATCTTATTGATGACGCGAGATATGCACTTCACTAAACTGCACACCTAGTGACTTGCTATCCATAGCTACAGACTGCGCATTAGAATACTTTCTCCTTCATCAGGAAATCTGCCTTCCCATGCATGACAATAAACAAAACTTTGCACACAGGTCCAGTCGTGGCATTATGGGCTAATGGTGCTGATGGTGACCCTATACAGTAACTTTCTGTTCAACAATTTGAAAATTGTATGTCAGTAGTATGTGCTATTACTTTGAAACTTTCACAAAAATGTATGGGCAAAGTGAGCAGAAAGGTTCACATGCTTCGAGGAAGTCCATGACCGTTTTTCTCAAAAAAGGTAATCTAGCTAAAGAAAGGATCCAGACAGTTCCGACGATCAACCCTCATGTACTTCTCTTTTTTTCTCTTCCTCTTTTCTTTGTTTGCCCAAAATAGGGATGCCAGGGTGAAAGTAGTTATATAACTATAAATATAAATGTTTAAGCTAGCATGGAAAAGGTACCATCAGCCATCACTAACAAGTTAGCTATTACTTGCTGCTAGTCTGGAGGGTCATGTGTTTATGTACTTATGCCCGTTATGACAGCCTGAAATGCCTTTAATAGCCAGAAATGTATCACGAGTTAAACTAATGGCATGGTGACAATCCCACAACATGGTGTAATGAATGAATGATCCTACCGCAAATTCCTGAGTGTTAATTTAGCTTGTAGAGTATAATATTGAGCTAAATTAACACTCAGGAGTTTGTAAAAAAAAAAAAAAAAAAAAAAAAACTTTGTATGGTTCTATGTATGTGTATGGTTAATTACACCATGTTATGGTGATTTCTTTTACAGTTACAGTTGCTTGTCATTGTTACACTTTAGTGTCGTAAGTGATTGCATGTGCAGGGGGAGGATTATGGTCTAGTGATATTGATGACATCCTCTCCCATGTGTTGTGCAGGGTTTTCATGACACTGTGATTCTTGTTGAGGTCTCAAGCATAATGTATTTATGCTCCATCGTTCCGCGGCGTCGCACGTCAAAAAATAGCAGATCTACAAGCTCGCAACGCGTCGCAGATGCGGCACGTTGTGTGCTTGTAGGTCGACAAAGTAGAAATCAGGGCTTGAGGCAGCGCTGAGGGTTCCGAGGCTCTGCTCTGCTGTAAAACTAATCACCTCCTCAGATATAAATCAGGCCCGAAATCTAAACTTGGGCCCCTGGTGGCAAAATCGGCCCATAAATCAGACGAACGGAGAGAAAGCAGATGGAAAAGAAATGAACCACCATCTTGTACATGGGTGCCAAAAGACCCCCAGACAGGGACAGGCAGCACGAGGGGATGAAATTGAGACAGATGGGCTGCCAGACACATAGAGAGATATGGAAGGTTTATAAAGACGTAGAGAGAGAGAGAGAGAGGGGGGAAGGGCGGCTTGTGGATCACACGGGTAGTGCACGCATGCACCACGCGCTCCTTGTGAGTCGCAAGGACCGGAGTTTGAATCCGACTCCCGTCATCTCAACGCATGTGTCCCATTTCTCTGACTCCAGCATCTAATGAAGAAAACAAATTGCCCCCAAAAAATCTTCGTAAACCACTTAATCCCCCCTAAAGTATATATTTCACTGCACAACGGATAACAAAAATAGCTGATCTATAAGCTCACGACAAGTTGCCATGCGACGCGTCGTGAGCTTGTAGATCAGTTATCAATCAATCAATCATCCATCCATGATCCTCACTGCCAACCAAGTGAGGCGTCAGCTTGCCCTGACCAAAGCAGCGGGCCCAGACAACATAAAATCCATGGTGCTGAGGGTACTGTATGCATGCTGAGCAGCAAGAACCTCTGCTCCAGGACCTCTTCAACCTCTCCCTGCGGCTGTGGAGGGTGCATCAACTCTGGAAATCCTCCTGCATTGTCCCAGTCCCCCCGAGAAGGGACGCCCCTCGGTCCTCAACAACTAACAGGCCAAATTGCTCTGACATTCATGTCATGAAGACCTTCGAGCGACAGGTGCTGCGACACCTGAAACCGTGCGGTGAGGGACTACCTAGAAACCCTTCAGTTTGCGCATCAGGTGAATATTGAGACGACTTGACACTTTAATAAAATTGAATTGAAAATTGAATTGAACATCGGATTGCCATCATCTACCTGCTAAACACACCTTGACACCAAGGGCACACACACACACACACACAACAGAAAGTTAAAAAAGGAGAACGATTGAAATAAGCAGAATATCAGAAGACCTGTATGGTGTCTCAACAACGTTGTGTTTTGTGAGAAATTGTGACAAAATAATAACTACATTGGAGCCATTGGAACACAGGTGTTTTTTTCTCCTTTTTCCATTTCCTGAAAAGTAAAGGTTTTGGATACATACAAAGTTTTTGCCCGACAGCAACAATAGGAATAATGTTATAGGAATACAAAACGCTGTTCCACTGGGCTACCATCACTCATTTATCTTATCGTCACTGTCGGGCAGAAACCTCTTATCTCCATATTCAAACTTTTAAAAAAAATTTAGCAACGCCCTGCTTAATCACACTACAGCGCCACACAAAAGTGTCAAAAGTAGCAGATCTACAAGCTCAAAATGCGTCGCTTCGCGCCGCGTTTTGAGCTTGTAGATCTGCTACTTTTGGTATTTTTTTACTTGAATCCTGAAAAGTAACAATTTTGGACGTATGAGGTTTCCGCCCGACAGAGACGTGATGTGAAACCATCTTCCTCTCGCTATCTGTCTCACTTAATGTTTGTGTGATTGCACTCATTTTTCACACTGGTTGTAAAGGGTTGATGTGTAAAATCCCCAAACATCCTTTGTTATTGTGTATCGAAGTCTGTTGTAATATTTCTCAGCGTTACAGTATGTCACTATCTGGTTGCGCTGCTCCATGCTGAATGGACGCGCCTGCAAAAGAAAAAAAACCTGAGTGTTAATTTAATTCTGAGAGTGTAAAAATGGATCACAATGGACAATGGACACACACTCTTGTTTAGAGTTTACTGTGGATATCCGAGCAATTCTTCCCTTTTCCCTTCTCACCTCAAGGTTCTCCCATAGGTTTTCAAAGTGAGGCCCCATTGGAAACGAGAGGGAAATGTTAATAGGAAGAATATATTTGCTGTCGGGCATAAAACGCTAATCTCTTAACTCTTAACTTTGTTCGTAAATTAACGCCCTACTTGATCATACTACAGAGTCACACAAAAGCATCAAAAGTGGCAGACCTACAAGCTTGAAACGTGGCACGAAGTTTAACGTGCTTTAAACTTGCCAATCTGCTACTTTTGCTATTTCTTTACCACCCGACAATATACAAGACGATATATTGGAAGTTTGGAACCGATATTTAGAACCAATAACAGACTCAATTTTGCTCATGTAGGTTATAAAGTATCCACAAATACTCAACATAAGTACAGCTGCTCAAAACATTTACGTTTACATTTTAAGTACAGTGCTCAAGTAACACACACACACACACACACACACACACACACACACACACACACACACACACACACACACACACACACACACACACACACACACACACACACACACACACACACACACACACACACACACACACACACACACACACACACACACACACACACACACACACATCTTACTCTTTTTATGACTACTATATATATGTATGTGTCAAAACAAAGGTGAATTCCAAAATTGACAGTTACTGTGCACACCTGTGCAGGCGTGCAAACACACACAAATACATACAGTACATACTGATACAGTGCATTATGCACACAAAGACACTCATGCACAACGCCGTGCACACACGCGCACACACACACACATCTTACTCTTTTTATGACTACTATATATGTGTCTGTGTGTCAAAACAAAGGTGAATTCCAACATTGACAGTTACTGTGTACACCTGTGCAGGCGTGCACACGCACACAAATACCTATACACTGATACAGTGCATTATGCACACAAAGACACACATACGCACGCACGCACGCACGCACGCACGCACGCACGCACGCACGCACGCACGCACGCACGCACGCACGCACGCACGCACGCACGCACGCACGCACGCACACACACACACACACACATGTTCTGTACTTATGTACTTCTACGCGACATTGCCATAGCAACCTTGGAATCCTGAACCCTGAAATCTGTGGTTATTGCCATATAACATAGCAAATGAGAAACAGATATGCATAATCAACAGCGCACTAATAACCGCTGGGGGCAAATCATTTTACATTCCTACACAGCCAGGGATTGAATGCATTTAAAGGACAAAAAAACAAACTAGCACAATATATTTAACTTTAGGGCCCCCCAACCCCCCTAGTTCAACCTGGATTTGCCCTTTTGCCAGGAGTATTACATTCAATGTTTTCTGATCATTTTATTCAGCACTCAGCTAAATGAATCGTCAATCATATCAATTGAATTAAGAATAAAACAAACTGGCTCATGTAACAGCAGCTGACAAAGCTCACATGAGTTTTGGGTTATTGTGTGTCGCCAATAATGTAAATAAATGTAGTTGCATTCATGGCCATGTAGTCTAAAAAAAAACGTATTAATTTTTTTGGGTGCGTTCGGAAATACAGCACTGAGCGCACTGGCCAATATAAACGAATAGGCAAGTGCGCCAACACTTGCGCAATTTCCGAACGCACCCTTAGTGTCAATGCCTGTATCAACAGGATATGTCAGAGACAAGCAAAAGTAAAATGTTACAGAATATTAAAATGTTCTACACATCGCAATAACGACATTGTGACAAGGAACTGATGGAAGTAACTGGAAATATTGATCTGGACAAAGTTACGCCCACTGATGAATTTGCTAATAATTTAGGCTTGGTAGATTATGTATTCATAGCACACTTAGGGCACAACCATGCCAATTTGATATATAAAATAAATGTGCCACATTTTGGCTACTTTGTACACGTAAGCCAGCCTATCAGCATTATTTTCCTATTGCATATAGACTCAATTTTTCACTGTATTATCACTATGCTTATTTTGTAATTTCACTTATACAATCATGGTTGGGTAGGGCTATGATTTCAATAGCTTGCACCCACTTGTTGGAACGGCCAGCTCCGCTTCTGCCCCTGGACAGTTTTGGTGTGCGTGTGCGCGTGCGTGTGTGCGTGCGTGCTATGTTGTATTTTTTTTTGTTCATCCTGGATTCGCCTTTTGCCACGCTTTTAATATAATAACATAACTGCAGGAGTATTATATTCTGTTGCTTTTGTTTGACATCTTTTCCGATCATTTCATTCAGCGCTCAGCTAAATGAATCGTCAATCAGATCAATTTAATTAAGAATAAAACAAACTGGCTTGTGTTACAGCAGCTGACGAGGCACACATGTGTTTTGGGTTACTGTGTGTCACCATCAATAACGTAAATCAATGCAGTTACATAAGGTCCCTCTCATAATAGATTTAATAGCCATGTAGTCTGTGATAGTTCTGGAAGGCCAACTTACATTGGAACATTGTTGCTTTTGAACCATTTTCTCTAAATGAAAATGACATCAAATGCACTTTTTTTTAAAGTAATGGTCATTATCAAAGGCAAACTCAATGTAAAAAGATATACACTGTATATGCTTCTGAAACACTCCCTGTGGGATTTGCGGAGGATGCAACAAAATAGACACGAAGTCAAGCTATGGAAGGCGGTGTACAATAGGGTGACTCTCCACCAAACAGACTGCTTCAGTTCAGACTACAACAGACTACAACAGACTGGCAGTCTGTTGGCATTTAGTTCAGCTCAAACTGTCGGCCAATGCACACATTGTTGTGCGCATGCGTTAGAGCTGGCAGAGCTGGTCTGCAAGATCCTGCCATTGTTGCCAGGTCTGCTTATTATAAGCAACTTTGGGCTTGTTTTCCTGTAAAGTCGCTTGTAAACATTCATAGTTGCGGGTTGCTTTAGTTTGGGCTTGTTTCTGAAGTGTAGTTGCTTATTTGGGCATGCTTTCAAGATTCTTTTTGAAAGCATTTTTTTAGCTGATGTAATAGGGCTCAAGTGGTGTATACTGGTCACTTCTTTTGGGCTTGTTTTCATAGACCTGGTCGCTTTTTTCACTCACAGAATCTGGCAACACTGGAGCCAGCTCGGACTGCAGCTCGGACCAAACCGTTTCCCCGCTCTCTCCCCCCTCTTCACTACCCCACGGCTATCGGCGGCTCTACCGGTCGGGACAAGACCAAACCTGCTCGGTCGTTCATCGACGATAATCTAGAAGTCCGTACCCGACGACACAGCGCTGCTATCTACAACAGGTTGTCGGCAGGTTTTCGGCAGGTTGTCGGCAGGTTGTCGGCAGGTTGTCGGCAGGAGACGCTTTCCAACGCCTTCCGTGGCCGAGTCGGGGCCGATATCAGTGCGGTGGAGAGCTGCCTATAGGCTTGTCTCTAAATGGACGTAGCATTTTTTTTAACAACTTAATACAACTTCATCTTCACCATTAAGAACAACACTACTTCACAAGCACAATGTTGGTGTCGGTCTGGAAAGCAAATTGGCAGCAAATTGAATGCCTGTGACTGGCTAGTACCGGTACATCCCATAAGGTGGAGTGACAGGACCATTGTAATTGGGTAGTAAGTTGTTTGATCCCATAAGCCGGATGGGCATGCACCTAATTGGCTAACTCTGGTCCATAGCCTTGCAGGACACATATCCGATAGCCAGGAGGGAAGATTGCTCTGCTATTATTAATTCACAAAAATGACAGTTGTCGTTAGCCATTTTGGAAAATATTTGGGAATTGAGGGCCTTGGCCTGCTGTCAGCGTGCAAGAAATATGACACTGATCGGCCTAGAAGTTTGCGAGATTAGCTGCGGACAGCCAGATGGACGAACAGATAGACACCCACAGCTGAACGCAATATCTCTGCCTGCCTGGCGGAGATAACGAGCAGATTGCCATGAAACTTGCTGAGTGCATTCATGCTCCTTGGAAGATGAACCCCAAAGCCTAATTTATACCGTGTAAGACAACCCCTGTGAGCCGGGTTTTTTTGGCTCCTGAACATAATTTGGAACATCTCACAGGCTGCGAGCCACTTGGCTCGTACTTCCTGTCTGAAATGTCTAGCGGATCACACCGCGTCATTAATGACTCGGAGCTTTAACAGTGAGCCCATCTATTGAGCCTAAATGCCCAGAGCTATGAGCCATGAGCCCAGTCGTTATACAGTATAAACTAGACTATTTGAGTAACCCCATGACATATCCTCTAGCGCCAACCTCAGGCCAAATTAACAACTTTGCACGCAATATATCTCGTAATCTACTGCCACCCTTCATCCAATTTCCAGTTGGTTGTAACTCTTCGTGTCTGTCAGCGTCTGTCAGTCACTGTCCAGTTTAAGGGCAGCACCGTCTGTTGTTTATCACATATTGCCATGGAAACGGCAATCGATCGCAGCTCGGCACCTGGGTGTGGACTGTCCGGTTGCAAAGGGTTTTGTGGTTTCAAGTTGCAACTAGTTGCATTGCGAATCATTGGTGTGAACTGGGCTTTTAGGGAGCAGCACAACCTCTAGGGGCGTTTAGACTGCTCTGGATCTAATCAGTGCATACTCACGTGGTTTCCTTATTTAGAATTTCATCAGCTGGATACAAAAACATCCACATGTGCAACACTAAGCTTAGAAGAACATTCTGTTGAATTAAAAGTGAGTGAGTGAGTTTGAGGTGGCGGTTCTTCCTTGGCCTACTGGGAGATGCCGGAGGTTAGCTGTACACACACACACACACACACACACAGACGGATGGACCGACGGGGGTGAAAACACAATCTCCATCTGGCCTGGCGGAGACAATTATACTGTGCATGTGACTGACTCTGCAGTAGTAAAGTACTCTATTGCACATGGGAATGAAGAGAAGACAGACAGACAGACAGACAGATACTGTAGGTGTTATGCAATACAGGTGGTGTGAAATACTATCTTTGAGCATGGCTAGACTCGGGGCTAAAGGCTAAAATAGGACAGGTTTTAGATCTGAGGTTCGCAGCTCCTGGCAACACATGATACAACCATTGAGCAATCAAGTAGCACCCTACACAAGAACACACATGTGTACACACTCATGTACTTATTCTCACCTCACAGCTGCTCTGGTCATGTACTGATCACAGACTCAAAAACATGTACCCAGTGTTGGGCAAGCTACTCATAACAAGTTACCGTATTTTCCGCACTATAAGGCGCATCTGAGTATAAGGCGCACCTTCAATAAATGTATTATTTTCATATATAGGGCGCACCGCATTATAAGGCGCATCCGCACTATAAGGCGCACTGACGGTGCGGCTTATAGTGCGGAAACCAAGGGAACCAATATTGATACATATATAAGGCGCATCGGATTATAAGGCGCATCCGCACTATAAGGCGCACTGACGGTGCACCTTAGTGCGGAAAATACGGTACTCATAAAGTGTAAAAAGTTACTCTTTACTTACCTTTAAAAAGTAATTATATTACTTTACTTATTACTTGATATAAAAACTAAAGTAATTAGTTATGTTATTATCGTTATATCAAATCAAACTTTTTTTTATAGAGCACATTTAAAACAACCGAGATTGACCAAAGCTGCTACAGAGCAGGAGCAACACACAAAGCAAAACACATATACATGTAAGCATGAGCACAAAACACGTATATGCACAAAAATAAAACGCTCAGGTGAGATTAAAAGCAAAAGAAAAGAAATGAGTCTTAAGCAGGGACTTAAAACATTGATGGACTGAGCAGATCTAATATGGAAGGGCAGCTGCAGCTGCGAATGCGCGTGCGCCCCTGGTTCTCTTGCTAGTTTTGAGCTCGACCAGCAGTAGTTTATCAGCAGCCCCCAGAGCTCTAGCTGGCATGTAGGGTTTCAGGAGCTCAGAGAGATATCACAACACACACACACACACACACACACACACCCACGCACGCGCACACACAAGTATCATGTATGTCTCCGGATGCCAGCCAAAAGACGGTGGTGTGAAATTTCTCTTGGTGCCACTTTGCATGCTACTGTATCTTCATTGCATGCTGTGTCCATAGTACTTCAAATGCATAGCATATTATGCACGGCCTTTGTTGGCCTTAATACAGCAAAACAACATGGTACATGCCATGTATTGTAAATGCTACATTTGAATTTGTTGTATTTGTTGGAGTTTAGTCCATTCATAATGTGATATCAGGTTACATTAGCCCCTGTTACAATTTTCACCTCAAATTCCTGTCTGTAGCTAATGTGTCTGTTTACATTCACTCTACATACAATACATTGTTTACATTCCATGCTTTGCTTCTCTGCATGTATTGTAAAGTAGCACATGCATCTACATTTGCACATGCAAAGCAATCAAACTATTTGTTGTTAGTTTACATAATGGCCACATTTCTAATGATTCAAGTTTGACATTTGCGTTCTATAATGCCAGGCTTCCTGAAGCCACACTTCACTGAATGACAAGACAGAGAATCCACTCTCACATTCAGGACATAACATAGACACATAGCCAAGATAGCAACGGCACTAGACGCGCTCCGGAGAAATTAGCCCCGGTTTCCAATCCCGGGTGAAACAGGGCAGTCTGATGATTGCCACTCCTGGGCCAAACACAGGTAATCAGGTTTCAAATATAAAATGAGTGGAGAGTCCTATCCAGAATTCATGATGTGATTCGGTTTCCCACTAAACAACCTCTTTGTGATTCCTTTTGCATCTTGGTACAGGGCTATTCAGCATTCAAGATGCTGGCTCAAGATGTCTGTCTGTCTGTCTCTCTCTCTCCTTCTCTTATTGTCTCTCTTACTTGCTCACACATGCACACGCATGCATACGCATGCACACGCACGCACACACGCATACGCACACAGATAAACCCTGCCTTAGTGCAGTTAAGACATCTCCCGAGGCATCTTCATAACTTTTACACACACATACACCCAAATGTAGTGTATGTGCCATGCCTTCCTGCGCGCATGCGTGCGTGCATGCGTGCGTGCGTGCGTGCGTGCGTGCGTGCGTACGAGCGTGCATGTCTACCTTTGCAGGATGCAGGGTAGCTGGTCTCCAGCTCTCGCAGTGTTCCATTCCAGGTGAAGTTACTACGACCATATTTTAACATGGCTGCAGCTTAACGGGACGGTCTGATCTCTCCTCTTACGGCTATACTGTTATATTACTGCTCTAATTGTAGGATATGTGTGTGTCTCTCTGCAGTATCTGTCCCGTCTGTGAATCTGTCTGGAAGTGCAGACAAGTCTGTCCTCAAGGGATTAATTTCTATAATTGCTAGGCACCCCAGAAAAAACTAAACAGGTAGATTGCTTCCCCCTCTTCTGCCCCCCTTCATAGAGAGTGAGGGAGTTTTGAGTGGAGTAAGAAGGTGAGAGTCAGAGAGGAGCGGGTGTCATGTATGTGTGTGTGTGTGTGTGTGTGTGTGTGTGTGTGTGTGTGTGTGTGTGTGTGTGTGTGTGTGTGTGTGTTGCACCTGGCCGAGCTTTAAAATGCCCTTGTGCCTCACACTAGCCCATTGGACGGACGGCCAAATGTCAAACGGCGATTCCGGCTTGTGTATATACGACGTGGGTGTGTTTGTGAGGGGAGAAGTGAACGTATATAATTGTATAAGTGTGCGTGTGTGTGTGTGTGTTTGTGTGCGCGCGGGGAGGGGGGGGGGGTATAAGTGCACAGTTAGCCGTGTGAGAGTGTAAATCACCTCTGTCAACAGCTTGAGTCCTCGGCACTGCTGATACCCTCTGATACCCTGCTGTGAAAGGCATCAAACTGAAGGCTGTGTGTGTGTGTGTGTGTGTGTGTGGGGGGGGGGTGCAAAAGAGCGGATAAAGTAAGAGGAGAGTAAGACAAAAAAGAAAGATAATGACAAGATGAGAAGAGCAAGTCGCGCGTGTGTGTGTGTGTGTGTGTGTGTGTGTGTGTGTGTGTGTGTGTGTGTGTGTGTGTGTGTGTGTGTGTGTGTGTGTGTGTGTGTGTGTGTGTGTGTGTGTGTGTGTGAGAGAGAAAGAAAGAGAAAGAGAGAGAAAGAGAAAGCAAGGAGGGTGGTCGAAGCGTGATTCATAATTTGTCACAATGCATGTAGCTCTGCTATGTTTGACGCGCGACACCATCACGCAACAGAGCATAAATTAGACTTGAGACAGAAAGATTGGTCAAGCAAAAGCAAGAGTCATAAAAAGAGTTGGTAATGGGCAGAAAGCAGAGCTGCATGGCCGGCGGCCACTGCCTGCAACGCTGCTGTTCATTTGTCTTTGAAGGCAGGAGTAGTGTTGCATGCCCCGACTTTCCCCCCCCCCCTCTCCTGCAGCGCAACATAAATAGTCCGCAATTAAAATAGGCATACTGTACTTGGCATGCAATACACACGCATGGTTCCATAAATATTCCCTTTGAAGTCAGATTGCCATTTGTGAGATGGAAAAAATACTCTATCTATCTATCCTGCTCTATCACCACCAGTGAACATGTGCGCGCGCACACACACACACACACACACACACACACACACACACACACACACACACACACACACACACACACACACACACACACACACACACACACACACACACACACACACACACACACACACACACACACACACACACACACACACACACACACACACACACACACGACTGATGTGTATTTGTCCGCTACTGGCAAGAGCCATGGTGCATCCAACGTGCCACGCAGCATTAACGTGCACCTGGAACATTTAAGGTGGTGTAAGTGACATTTGTGTCAGTGTCAGACCGACACTGTGGGAGCCTACCCAGGGCACAGCCAGGAGGGGAAAGAGGCACACCGCTGTGCGACAGCGGAGCTAACAATAGCAGCACACTACCTACGTAGACACACTGCGGCGTGACAGCGGAGCTAACAACAGCAGCACACTACCTACGTAGACACACTGCGGCGTGACAGCGGAGCTAACAACAGCAGCACACTACCTACGTAGACACACTGCGGCGTGACAGCGGAGCTAACAACAGCAGCACACTACCTACGTAGACACACTGCGCTGTGACAGTGGAGCTAACAACAGCAGCACACTACCTACGTAGACACACCGCGGTGCGACAGCGGAGCTAACAACAGCAGCACACTACCTACGTAGACACACTGCGCTGTGACAGTGGAGCTAACAACAGCAGCACACTACCTACGTAGACACACCGCGGTGCGACAGCGGAGCTAACAACAGCAGCACACTACCTACGTAGACACACTGCGGCGTGACAGCGGAGCTAACAACAGCAGCACACTACCTACGTAGACACACTGCGGCGTGACAGCGGAGCTAACAACAGCAGCACACTACCTACGTAGACACACTGCGCTGTGACAGTGGAGCTAACAACAGCAGCACACTACCTACGTAGACACACCGCGGTGCGACAGCGGAGCTAACAACAGCAGCACACTACCTACGTAGACACACTGCGCTGTGACAGTGGAGCTAACAACAGCAGCACACTACCTACGTAGACACACCGCGGTGCGACAGCGGAGCTAACAACAGCAGCACACTACCTACGTAGACACACTGCGGTGTGACAGCGGAGCTAACAACAGCAGCACACTACCTACGTAGACACACTGCGGTGTGACAGCGGAGCTAACAACAGCAGCACACTACCTACGTAGACACACTGCGGTGTGACAGTGGAGCTAACAACAGCAGCACACTACCTACGTAGACACACTGCGGTGTGACAGTGGAGCTAACAACAGCAGCACACTACCTACGTAGACACACTGCGGTGTGACAGCGGAGCTAACAACAGCAGCACACTACCTACGTAGACACACTGCGGTGTGACAGTGGAGCTAACAACAGCAGCACACTACCTACGTAGACACACTGCGGTGTGACAGCGGAGCTAACAACAGGAGGGTGTGGAAGGCATTGATTCAGGAGTCGGTGTTTTCAATTAAACAAGTAATTTTTGATATAATCACTGATATATTTTTCAGAATTCCACTTTTTTTTTTTACTGTAATGACAACGGAGCTATAAGAGGTGTCACCAAAAGGCCGAAAATCTATGCTAATTAGTCGGGCCGAAAAAAAGAAATCTATTACCCCAAAATAATTATTTCAACTGCCCCTAGCGGCCTGACAGTAAGGCCGACGGAAATGGCAGTGAATGTGTTGGATGCCGCTCAAAGTGAACTTTACTCAGGTATCTAGTTTGTCCCCGTCCCACCTTCCTAGCCCTTGTTATTACGGGCGACAATGGACAAAACTCAATCTAGAATCTGCTCAGTTCAAAGCTTGCTGGATGCGTGACTTTGATGACATTAACTCATTCACTGCCATTCACTAAATGGCCCAAAAATCCCACACTGCCAGTATTTTGCAATTTTCTTACCTTTTCAAGTAGTCACAGAATATTTCTCTAGTATGATCGATCCCCTGATGGTTGCTAATCACGGAGGGTTTCACTGTGCTTCCGTGAAAAAAAAGCTAAAAGTCATCGCGATTCCCGTTCGCTTGTTATACCCAGTTGAAAATAGCATGTTTCGCTCATAGTAAAACACAGGAGCAGAGATTCAGAATATTTCCCTAATATTTTAACAGGGAAGTGAATGGAGCCAGCCTGATCGCCAGAGAATTAGTATACATTGCACGGATCCAGTGCATGTCATTCCGTGCATAGTCGCCTAGAAACCCAGAAATTCCGCGCATATGTACGGCGAGTCGCACGGTGGGCGTAACCAGTCGCAATCTGGAAAAACCCGGAAGCAGAGCAGTCCCCACAACAAAATTTACGATTCTGTGCCTATCGGTACATAACTCAAACGGCGCTGAGTAGGCACAAGGGAATTGTCGCCACGTAAGGGGCCACCGAGCGAGCTAAAGCGAGCGAGTTGCCGTCCCGAACGTTGCGCCTCCGAAATGGTTTAGTCACAATGGGGGAGATGCGAGGCGGCTATGCACGGATTTTCGGGTTTTCCAGTTGTCTATGCACGGAATTTTAAAAACGTTCAAAGAGAACGTTTCCTCTGGCGATCGGGTTGATGGAGCAGTACATCTTTGGATCGCGTTATCTCCTGGTTCTTTGTGAAAAAAAAAAATATATATATTAAGATACGTCAAGGCCGAGCATTGGCCTTAATTTTCAGGCTCATTGAGAACTCTACACGGTATATGACGTTTGTAAAAAGTTAAAGCTCTACTGTATGGATGGGTTTCTGCGCAGCTCAGTGGTTCTCAACCTTTTCTGGATCAGGACCCAGTTGAAAATCTCGAATGTTTGTGGCCCACCCATCTTTACAGGCAGCCGTGTTCAGTGGTCAGAAGGGTGGGCCGTGTGCATTTTCAGGGGAAGTTAACTTTAAGAATCGATTGTTTTACGGCTTGGATCAATTGAACTAACGTAGTATACACATTGCCTGCCAAGGACATTGCCTGCCAAAAAGCAAAACGATGGGGGTCAAATAGATACAATTTGGGGGTCCTTGACATGAAAAGGTTGGAGAACAACTGACTTGGACCACCTTTAAGCATGTCCTTAATGGACACCGTTCTGTCTAAGCAGATGACAGGTCATTCACACACACAACTGTAAATGCTCACACACGATACATACGCACATACATATTTGATATCACAGGTGTAGATGCCTAACCAGTATCACAGCCATCATAAATCTTAGGCGCACGCACGCACACGCACACGCACACACACACACACACACACACACACACACACACACACGACACACAGGCCAGTCAGGCCAGAGCTGCCACACATATTGGTGTTACAATTCTATTGCAAGAGCAGAAATGTCATCTATGGAGTGACGATGTCAACTTCAACAGCAAGCAAACAAGTTGACATTATGACATCCTTGTGAGATATTTCCATTCATTCGTCAATGATGGGCGGCAGTGGCTCAGAGGTAGAGTGGCCGGTAGAGCGGCCCGATGGCAACCGCGAGGTTCCCAGTTTGACCCCGCGCTCCCCTAGAGTTAGTGTCGAAGTGTCCTTGAGCAAGACGCTGAACCCCTAATTGCTCCCGATGAGCAGGTTGGTGCCTTGCATGGTTTCCTCCACCATCGGTGTATGAATGTGTGTGTGAATGGGTGAATGTAATGCACAATCTATGTAAAGCGCTTTGGATAAAAGCGCTATATGCACCATTTACCATTTACCAGTGATATAATGGACTATTAAGTCATTTGTTGTTGTTTGGCCCAAGTATTGCCCACTAGCACCATTATCAATTTCATTATTGATTTATTTGTATTTTGTCAGGGATGTCACATCCCTGTGCTCTTGGTTTATTCTTTTATTGAGGACATCAGTTGAGCATATTCTAATTCACTGGTTTTCAAAGTGGGGGCAAAAAAAACATTTATTGTAAAAAAGAACATTATTTTGTCAAACCCTCACAAACATTGGGCCATCTACAAACCCACAACATGTTCCGCTGCAACGGGGTGTGAGCTTGATAGGCTATTTTCGTATTGTCAGGTTGTTGTTTTTTTAAAGACATTTCACAATAGGGCGGCCAGAGGTTATGGCTATTTGGGTTCCTTGGCATGGAAACGTTTGGGAACCCCTGATCTAATTCTATATATTGGAGAATCAACATGCAGTCTCTATGCATGATGGAATATGTTATTTGGTGCAGGTATAGCTGTCATGACAGGATTACGACATTTTACTTGGCGATTAGTTGTCGCTCAAATAATTGCGATTAACAATTTAATTGTGTTTGTCGTTTAACATTGGAACATTATGAATAAAGATTACGTTTCCGTTTGGCTTTTAGGCTTCGTAATAAAGAATTGCACCGGGCAGATATGACAAATAACTGAAATATACAAAGAAATGACTGACATTTTGCAGAAATAGCTGATCTACAAGCCTGCTATTTCTGCTAATTTTGGAAAATGTTTAATAATAATAATAATAATACATCAGACTTATATAACGCTTTTCTTAGTACCCAAAGTCGCTTTACAAAACAGCTTAAAAACTATTTTATTAGAAGCAAAAGAAAAGAAAAGAAAAACGTTAAAAGGCTCAAAACAATAAGCTAAGACTAAGAGGAAGAAAGGAGATTTGGTTTGGGTTTGACATTTGAAAAAAAATTGCAAGATGGAAACGATTTTGACGATTATGCAAATGTAATTTCAAGCACTCCTATCCTTTGTAGAAACCGTTTTCATAAAAAAAATCATTATATCTGTCTGCTTAGGTTTTTTTTATTCCCCTGTTGGCGCTGGCAACAGCCTAGAGCAGAGAGAGGCATTACAGTATGTTCCCGGTCTGTCAGTCAATCCGTCCCAGCTTTGTGAACGCGATATCTCAGGAACGTCTTGAGGGAATTTTCATGACATTTGGCACAGATGTCCACTTGGACTCAAGGATGAAACTGATTAGAGAGGTCAAAGGTCAAGGTCACGGTGACCTGGAGTTTGTCCCAAGCTACATTGTCAACACCGTATCTCAGGAATGCCTTGAGGACATATCACTTTCTTCCAAGTCTTCATTCACTAAATATACCACATGAGTTTGGACAGGACGTACACGGATGTAAACAGCAACTGGTTGACTGAGGCGATGCAGTACTACTAGTTTTTTTACTTCTATGTATTTTTTATTGTATTATTCATTTTTTATACCGCTTTATTTCAATGTACAAAAAGTGCTGTATAATTAAAGGAGAATTCCGGACAAATTAAGTGTTATCTTTCATGTCTCGTTACTCACCTAGCGACGTAAAAAGTGGCGTTCTGGCAACACGAGTTGCCAGGTTCTGGAAAGAAACAAGCATCCAGTGTTAAATCGTTCGCCATTAACGGCAGGCTCGCAGGAATTTTCAGCGCATGTTTGACTATCATGAGACTCTACAATGAATCGTAGTAGAGAAAAAAATAACATTGCGTCGGTTATAATAGACGAACTTCACTAAGCCACGCGCTCCCTTATAACAACGGAGGGTGTTTAAAAAATGACGACAGGGGAATATATGGAAAAAAAGAACGCCACTTTTTACGTCGCTAGGTGAGTAACGAGACATGAAAGATAACACTTAATTTGTCCGGAATTCTCCTTTAAGGATTGATTGACAGTCTGGTCAGACTTTTCTCACACACATTTGACAGTGATTAATCCCCCCCGCCCCCCCCACACACACCAACACACACGTTCTGCATCTGAATTACAGCCTCCTGTCCCAAGTTACCCTTCAACCTTCTTCATAACTCTTGACACCAACAGACTGGCGGCTAGCCATCCTTGTATGTGACAGTGACTGACAAACACACAGAGAGCAGGAGTGCACCTTTATAAGAGTGAGAGTGTGTATTGGAGTGGGACGTCTGTGTCTATAAGAGCACTTCAGGGGTGGATGATCTGGGCCGGCCCACCAAGACAAATCCACACACCGTATAAGATCAATGAAATGTCGGATTCCATAGAATGGATTAAAGCAAAATAAAATCTCACCACTGAAAAATGTTGCTAGGCTAAATCCTAATCTGTGATTTGTGGGGAAATGAGCCCCCCTCACACTAGCACTGTGTTTCATAACATAAACAAGGAAAATATGTAAAATAATTATAATGTTTTGGTAGCCATACAGCCAGCCAGTTGAAGAAATTGCAGATTGAGGCTTTGACGTTTGCTTTTTATGAAATATCATTAGGTTTTTTTGGAAGATTGGACATGTACATATTCTATGGCTAGTTTGACCACTTCAAATACTCTTTCATTTTTAAATAACTAATAACCGAAAATAGGCAAGCCTACAACACGTCGCAGGCGCGTTGTAAGCTTGTGAATAGACTATTTTCGGTGAGTGACACGCTTCCATAGAAGTCAGCACCATAGAAGTCATCATGACTTCTATGGAATCCAAATAACTGAAATCAGTCGTGGCGACTGAGAACTTTAATGCATCAGAACGTCCCCCCTCAGTCAAAGAGTCAATAAAAAATAAAAAACATTCACCCCGCGTGACAAAAGCTGCCAAGTGGAACACTGCAACATATAATGGCCCTGGCTGCATATAAATAGTCCAGTGTGTGACCTGCTAAGTACTGTATTACTAGGTTACTGTACCTTTATACCACCGCTAATGAGACATAACAAGGCAGGTTTTTGAGAATGAGTTTGGGAGGGGAGTTTGTGTGACGCCAAGAGACAAAAGACATATCACTTCCACGCAGAATGGGTATTATTCTTTCATCAACGGAAAATGTCCATTTATATCATATTCACGAAGCGTGCGCCACATTCTCACCAAACACAAGAAATCATTTTGGGATGGCGACACGCCAACATATAAGTCAGCCATAGCTTTCAGACTTTCTGAAGCAGTCCAACCATGCAGGATATGAACGTTTGGATGACACGTGGGCTGATGGATTTGTGAATGACATGAACTGAATTTACAGCTGCGAGCCGTGTGAGGTAAATGGATTTTTATTTTGTATTGTACAAAAAAGACCCCAATAATGCCAGTAAAGGGAGTACAAATTCAACCACCCTTACTTGTCCAGACCCACGCATACTTTTCCAGCCACAGAAACAAGGGCAGTAGAATGCTCAATTGCTACTTTGCTCAAACAATCAGGCTTATGAAGAAACAAGACAAATGAGCTTGGAAAATATTTATACCAGCCCTGCCCCCTGACTGACTGAGGCGTTGCAAAATATATCCATATCAAACAACTTACTTTCATCTCAGCAAACTTATTTTAAGTAAAATATTTCATGTCAATTTTTGGGCGGTGAAACCGCCCCTATGTGTGAGGTTTGGACATCTCCACCTATTGCACCCCCCCAACCCTGCGCTGTGATTGGCCACCATTGTACCCCCCTAACCCTGCACCGTGATTGGCCACCATTGTACACTATGGTGGCCAATTCAGGACTATTCAGGACTGTGATTGGCTAGTGAACACATGACACATGTGCATAGCCCTATAAATAGGACTATGCACTTAAAAAAAACACATTTATGGGTTTTTTTTAATTAGGGGTGTACAATGGTTGGTCCACAATATTACTTTTCTTTAAGTGAACTTCCATCACTGTGATGACCACTGTGACCACACCGCCCACTTCACACTGGGTGTGATTTTTTATTTTTAATTGAACAACTATTGCAGGTGTTTCGTACTGGGACAATGACCAGTTTTGCCAGATTCTGCGAGAGAAATAAGCAACCAGGTCTATGACAACAAGCCCAAAAGAAGCAAACAGGCCACATGAGCACTTAAAAACTACAGTATAAACATCAGTTGTTTGAAAATAGTAGATCTACAAGCTCACAACGCATCACGATGCTACACGCTGTGAGCTTGTAGATCTGCTATTTTCCAAAAAAATCGCGAGGAAAAATGTGCAAATTGTGGAATATTTTGGAAACATTTTAACAACACAATGTTATACATATACATATTAATTTGGGGGGCCTTGACAGGAAAATGTTTGAGAACCACTGGTTTAAACAATAATAAATACATGTGGAAGCAACTGTAATAAGCAACAGCACTTTAAAAACAAACCCAAAACAAATGCAACCCGCAACTACTAAGCGACGTTTACAGAAAAACTAGCCCAAAGTCGCTTATAATAAGTAGACATGGCAACACTGACAATGACCTGCACACACTCTCATAGACCATGAAAAACAATACAGAAACATAGAAAGAGGAGACAAACAACAAGAGGGTGGAAGAAAGAGAGAGGACATACTTGTCATCATACCGGGGGCTTAACAGAACATCCTCTTGGTATGGAAACCACGCTCCGGCCAACGTCTCGTGTTGCCTGCAGTTTACAACATCATTCAACAGATACAAGGACTGCGGATTGGATTTCAAACTTGAAAAATTGTATACAGTTAAATCCAGAGTTAAATGTGGGGCCATTTACTTATAGCTGGGGGGGTTAAGAAGAGAAATGTTGCCAGCACAAAAACAATTCCAGGTAGGAGGGGACGAGGACACAGAGAAAAGGTCACGCTGAGACATGCCAGCAAGATTAGCAGGCCGTTTGCAGCAGCTTATATGCGATATCGAAAGATTTTGTTTGTTGATTTACAGTACATGATTAACCAGTAACATTATTGACACCAGCAGTAGCTTTGAAGCAGCTGTACACGGATTAAAGCAAAATAAAGTCTCACGAAAATGTTTGTATGACCTAGTCCTGATTTGTGAAACTGTGTGAAAGGAGCCCACCCTCCCCACACACACACACACACACACACACACACACACACACACACACACACACACACACATTAGCGCCATTTTCTAAACGACACAACATAATATGTAGTATTATGATGTTTTAGTAATATTGTTCTTGCTGTTCTATACTGCCAACCAGGTGAAGAAATCACAGACTGAGGCTTTAACCTTTGCTTTTATATGAAATATCCGAGACGAATAAGATTTTATGGATGATGCTTCTGAACATATGGCTAGTTTGACCACTTCAAATGCTCTAATCTTAAAATAATAACCGAAAATAGCTCTCAATGCGTCTGAGAGCTTGTAGATACACACGATTCCATAGAAGACTTGCTGGCTTCTATGGAATCCAAAGGATAGAAATGTCATGGCGACTGAGAACTTTAATCCATGAGTGTATATAGCACCACAAACTGAAACACAATGAAACATGCCGTTTAGGGCTGTGAATTGTCTGCTATCTCACGATTCGATTCCAATTATTGGGGTCACGCTTCGATTAAAAAAACGATTCTCATACAAAAATAAGTCCCAATCAGTTTAATCCAAATTATTATATTGTTTTCATCTTGACTTTAACGACCAAGTGTAGCCTAGTAATTTCCGACAGCTCAAACTAAAACAAATATATAATACCAGAGAGGGTTGTGTAAATATTCTTGTCTCTGATGGAATTATGATTAGGTGTAGTTCTATTTGATGCAGAAACACAACATAATTGTTTTGATGCAACAAGTAACATTAACGAGTGTCAACAAGCGTCAGCTGGACAGTGACACACACACCTCAGCTGTGCTGAAAGTGACTGGATTTTTGTTGGTTGGTTTAAAAAAAAAACTTGAATATGACTGAAGACATGATATTTACTGTGATTATGGTAAGCTTACATTTCATATCACAAACACCATAGAGTAAAAACTAAATTCAAAAATAAATAAAAACATCTAAATTAGATTTTTGGAAATTGTGAATCGATTTTGAATCGTTGATAATAAGAATCGCGATTCTTACATAAATCGTTTTTTTCCAACACCCCTAATGCCTTTACTTCCAGTTCCAAGTGGACCTCCAACTAGCAATGAGCATGTTATTTTGATGTTTACCTGGTATCCTACTAGTTTATTTGAAGCACAACATTGATGTCTTTACACTCTACTTAAGTGACTACGGTATTTACCCTGTTGTTAGTTGACTAGTAGGGTTCATGCCATATAGTTTGATCTCGCCGGCCTTGGCTAGGCTGGGTTGCCTAGCCAGGGCTGTCATCATGGGTTGCAGCTGTCAGGACGCAAGGAAGCTGGGATGAAAATACTGTACGTACGTAGGCCTGTCACAATTATTACATAATCGTCTAATCGCAATTATTTTAGATCATCGCAATTTTCTTTGCATAATCGTCATAATTGTTTCCATGTTGAAAAAATGTCACACATTTTCAAATATTAAAAAAAGCAGATCTACAAGCTTACAGCGCGTTGTCTGCTTTTTTTTACATGTTTAAAATTATTAAATTTGTAATCGTAGGAGCCCTAAAAATACGGTGCAACTTTTCACATTTGTGGTGACCCTATGCATAGATATAGAAACCTAAATACCTCACTGGCCGCTGCAGTTTGTTAGCCTGGTAAACCCTCCCTCCAGAAATCTCATTTGTATTTTATTTCAGGAGTGAGTCTGGCATGAGGGCCTGTTTGGCTTTTTGGCTGTGGGCTGGAGCTGGGCGGGAGTAATGTAGCTTTGATGTCCAAGTGGCCCTTTGATGTCCAATTAAGCCACTTTAGGCTGCAGTGATTATCACCAGGAGTAATTGGTTTGTCTCTGATGTTAACGAGCAGCTTGTATGAAAGGTGTATTGATTAATGATGTGTGAACCACTCGGGTTCCACCTGATTGGCCTACCTCCGCTGTCAATCACAAAACAATGAGCGAGGACGCTGATTGGAGAGTCCATTTGGTGGACGAGCAAGAAACGCCCAGATAAGCCTTCAGGCCAGACTCACTCCTGAAATCAAATGGAAATGAGAATTCCGGAGGGAGGGGCTTTACCAGGCTAGCAGTTTGTTGGAGCAATCTGTTATCGCGGCCACCATATTAGAGGGGACACACTGCCACTCAAAGTGACTACTGGCCAATCACAGCGCGTCTTTTCCAGGACTTGTCAGAATCTAGTTGTCCCGCCCCCCACCTGCCTCTGATTGGCCTACCGAACGTCCCCTTCTGTGACGCATGCGGAAGCTTCCCGTTTGCCCCGCGGAAGCGGAAGTGCGCCCGAGATACAGACGCCTCAGAGCCGGAGGAGGCGTCTACCTTTATGACCCTATGGGCAGAAGTCAAAATGCTTTTAGAGGTGCGCTCTATAGAGGCCTCTCAACATGGGATTAAAATTTGGGTTTGAATGGATGTTGTTGCATTCATAATATATGGATATGAATATAAAAAATATGAATATTTTTGTAAGAAATAGGCCCCTCACACAAATTCTTAAGCCAATTACAGGCAAACTGTATGGAATATCAAAACCCAGTTTGAGGGTCATTGTCACAAGATCATGTGTACTTCATTTGGTGGGGGTGAAAATCATGTTTGCTCCTGGCCTGGCGGACATACAGTAAATATAGTAACTGATTTGTGGAATTAACCAGGCCTGTATGATTATAGAGAATAAAACACAAAGGATGATGATTATAAAGTACGCACCACAACAAATAGGATGGTTGGAAACACTCAGGGCCCTATTTAATCATTTAGGCGCAAGGTAGCGCATAATCTAAAACTACGTCTTGGGGCATGTCCAATTGCACTAGTAAGACTTAAATGTAGGGTAAGTGATTTTCTTTGGTTAAAATAAGTGTTAAATAGCTCTATATTCTGATAGTACTCATTGCTATAGAGTGTTTGTTCAGTAAAAGGAGTCTCCTTGTCTCTCCAGCTCTTTATAAAACAGAAAATGCATTTTCGTTTCAGTTTCAGTTTCATTTCCAATTTTATCCAATCAGGATAGAGAACTCAGTAAGGATACAGATTAAACAAGTGAAATTGGAAGTGATGACACTAAAAAATGAGCAGGCAAAATTGGAACTGGAACACTATAAAAATGAAGCTTAAAAATTGGTACTTTCTCCTGATTGGCTGAGATTTTGACACCTACCGGAAAATATATTTTCTGTTTATTAAAGAGCTGGAGAGACGGGGAGACTCCTGTTACTGAACAAACACTCTATAGCAATGATTACTATCAGAATATAGTGTTTTAACCAAAAATACTTTTTGTTTTAACCAAAAAATATCACTTACCCTACCTTTAATCAAATATATTAATTTTATTATAAAATATCGTGCACAGCTCAATCAAACGCTTGAATATTCTTTATTTAAACCAGAGCATGACAGAGATTGCATTGCATTGGCGCTCCAAAATGGAAATAGGCCTATGGCCTATGATGAGTCATGATCCAAGGAATCCATGGGAAAATAAATGTTGATTATATGACCAACGGTTCAAGAGTTATAGGCCACAATGAGGCCCATTTCAAACATTTGGGGCAGAGATTCTTCCTCTGCCTGCTAGGTGGGTGCGTGCAAAGTTTCACGACGTCCAACGGTGCCAGATGCCAGCTTTTCACAGACACACTGTTGGGATCCTTTAGGATTTTAACGATTCCGGTTTCTTAACGATTCCCTCTTAACGGTCCGATTCCTTAACGGTTCCCTTTAACGATTCCTATAGGAGGTTCGGAATGGAAGTATGTAACTGTGTACAAATGGACCCTTGGAGGATAAGTACCCTCTCAGAGTTATGGTGGTCCTTGAAATACAAGTTTGAGAACCACTGGTATTGTAATTGTAGAGCAGACATGAAGTCCGCACATACCTAGCTCTGACAGTGTGATAAAAGCGGTTCCGGAAATGGTTTTGAATGTGATGGAACCGATTCCGCTTCCCCAATGTTGGATCCAGTTCCCCTCGGTTCCGGATCCCAAACCTGCACACTGACGAATGGACAGAAGGACGGACAAGAGCAAAAACTGTCTTCGGCCTTTGGCCGTCCGGCCTGGCAAAGACAGTTTTACAATACACTGCACTTCGCACTTATTTGCGCTGGGTGCAAGATAGGGCCCCAGGGATTGAGATTTTCACAGTGAAACACTGGCAAGGGAAGGCTACTTACTATGCTGTACATATCCAACCTGTCAAGAAAGAGCTGAGAATGAGTGATGCATCATTAGCAAGTTGAACAGTGAATTTCCACTTTTAAGCCCCCCATATCAGTTGATAGAAGAGAGCCACAGAAGCACGATTAAAGCCTGGTGTTTAAATCTACTGCAACTGGAGCAGGTGTTGCGTATGTGCATGAAAGCTTTGCAAGTGTACTGTATGCAAGTGTGTGTGATTTCCAAAGAAGAGGGTTAGGGTGCGAGGCTGACAGGAGAGTGTGGTTATGTGTGCACATGTAGATGGGAGAATGTTGGGAAGGGGCGGCCCGGGGTAGAGGAAGGTTAAGGCAATATTTCACTTTGGCAGAACATTTTCACTTTTCAGAACACACACAGGCACACACACAGGCACACACACACCTCCCAGGAGCTCACTATAGAAACCATCCTCCACCACAGAGGCCAGATTTGCTCTTTGCTGAGTCAGCAAGCATGCAATGCAACCCAACTTCGCTGCACTGCATCTTTGCACTGTGAAGCAGGACATAATTGGCAATTATGCGTTTGCTGGACATCTCTAGCCTTTCATAAAAACTATATATCTAATTGACCCTGGTCCCTCAGGGACCCGTCCCTAGAATATAATATATAGTTAGAATATATCGGGTCTATCAAGAACGAGCGACCCCCCCCTCGTCCCTGTCCATTGAGTTCAATGGACAGGTGGTGCCATCTCTCCTTTTTTCCCTCCTACACCAAATCTCAAACGAAAATAGCCAATCCCAGAATAAAGATGCTATAGGGTTCATGTGGATACTACTTTACTATTACACAAACATGAATACATCCCCACAGAACACAAGTATTACGAGGAGCGGTTTTTTATTCTAAATTAGGTTGATTTTTCACTGGAAATAAAGGCATCGATGAGTATGAATGAGGCTATGTGCTTGTAGGTAAGCTATTTTTGACTGAGATTTGATGTAGAGGGAGATAAGGAGCTGACCTAGTATAGAGCCCTGGGGGATCCCGTTCAGCAACGTATAAACTACAGTATATTATTTAAGTGTATATATACATTTTAAGTGTATATTTATTTAAGTATATTATGGGGGCGGCCATAGCTGAGTGGTTAGTGAGCCCGCCTAGGGAGCCAGAGGCCCTGGTTGCCCCAGGTTCGATTCCAGGCCAGGCCAGCATATGTGTCGATGAAATGAAATTTGTCCCTGAGCAAGACTCTTAACCCCTAATTGCTCACAGGTTCTCATTGGAAACAAGACCGCAAGGACTTTCATGAACGACCTGTTAAAAGGAATTATTCTTATAAGTGGTTAACATGTTTATTACACCAACAGGTACATGACATTTCAACCAACCAGTAAATGAATTCATCTTTTTTGGTGTGATTAATTCCTCCGAAAATAAATCTTTTGAACTGTTGTTTATAGATCTGATCAACATAGAATGTGAATAATCCGAGGCGATAAAGCAACGCAACCGGTATTCAGAACAAGGTCTATTTTAGAATGTTTCACTGGAAATAAAAAAAGAAATCTCTGTGAATCAGCCTTCATCAACTACAGTATATACTGAATAGTGTGATGTGAAATATTCTAATATAAATATATTTGTAGCATTTATTCGGTACATCCCTGGCCTGCATGTAAATATCCCCCCCACCCCAAAAACAAGCAAACCTACAAACAAAACATGCCCAAAATAGGGACGCCAGGGTTAAAGTGGTCAAAATCGCATCAAAACGTATTTTCTTTGTGTGAACATTTCAGATCCAGTGAGGGAAAAAACTATTTGGTAAAGAAACACAGATGACCACAGATATCTTGACAATATCACAAGGCAACTGAAGACGGAACTGAAGGAAGCAGCCAGCAAGGTAAATGAGGAGAGGTACACCCGAGGGGGTTCAGGGCAGCTCTATTGACGTGTGCAGCCATCAATCACAGGGTGTGAGTGTGTAATCCGAGCTACCGTTGGTAGCCCCTCAGCTTGGCATGCTACACATGACTGAAATAGCATTTTCCAAAAGGGCTGAATTTGAAACCCAAGACCCTCTCTAGGCACACTGCCCAACCCCTCTCTGACATAAATACACACACACACACAAACACACACACACACACACACACACACACACACTCCATAAACCTACTGTTATCTTCCCATCTACCTATAGAATTTACAAGACCCAAATGCCATCTCAAAACATCTCAAACAAGACAAGCAAAAAGGCTTCAAACATACAGTACTGTAATATTAAATAAGAAAAAGAGGTTGCGCATCAACAAAATGTTTTCTAAGTAGAGTGCTAGACCCAAAGTCCAGTATACATATAAAAAAAAAGGAATACAAAAAGATCCAAAAGGGTAACACATCCAAAAATGTCAATTAAATGGAGGACAAATTACTCACATTTCCACTTTTTTTATTTGCACACCAATAAAATGAACGCTTACGCGTTTCGGCTATGAGCCTTCCTCAGAGCATGTACTGTACTGTAATATTATTCAATTATTTTATCCAAAGCGCTATCCGTTATCCAAAGCGCTTCATACTGTGCGGTACATTCCCCCATTCACACACCGAATGGCAGAGGAAACCATAAGGCCCCAACCTGCTCATTATAGAGCAGTTAGTTAGTTTAGTTTGCTCAAGGACACTTAAAACTCAAGGGGAGCCAGGTATCTAACCGGGAGCCAGCGGCTCTACCATTGATTTGTCAAGTCAATTTTATTTGTACTGCACATTTTGTGCAGGTGCAAAAACTCAATGCTCTCAAAACGCTCACCCACACGTACAGAAAGCATTTAACAACCGCACTCATCCATATGGTTCAACCCATTGAGACCTGAGGCCGATTCTAAAAACGCCTTCTAAAACCTAACCTAAGTTTTCTGAAAACGTTCAAATTCTTACTAAAAAAATGAAAACAAAATGATGTTGCTATATGTATAGCAATAACTAATGAGACACAGAGGTGGCTCCCGGATTCAAAGGTATAACAACGTATAGGTGGCAGCAGGTCTAAATGGGTTAATGACTCTCCCCACATGCACACAAACAAACAACTACCACATACACCCTCATAGTGTCTGGCAATGACACACACACACACACACACACACACACACACACACACACACACACACACACACACACACACACACACACACACACACACACACACACACACACACACACACACACACACACACACACACACACACACACACATCAAAAAGGACAGAGAAGAAGGTCCATGGTGACCAAATGCGCCCTCACCAGAACTGTGCATGTGTAACTTCTCTTTGAGTATTTTGAGTATCTCAAGAACCGTCCAACCAATCGACTATCTATCGGCGAGGAGTATAGACCGCCGAAGTCTGACGTCATTTACACATCCTTTGTTTGTCTACCTGGTTCGCAGTTTTCCACCCCCGTTCTGAATCCCATAGACGTATTTAATATCGCGTCAAATAAGAACTGTGTTCCAAAAATAAACAAATGACCACGGCGGGTTGACTCTTATGGATATGAAGCATCAACTGACGGTGAGAAAACGCTAATGTTACTTCCGCCAAATTAGTTACATTTTCGCCAGAAACAGACTGTATCAAATATAAGTGACTGACTATCATAAACGATACAGAACCTCCTCCCTGACAATAACGCCGACACGCGGTGTTTATTTTTGGACCACAATTCTTATATGAGACGATTCTAAGATGACCCAATGTTATTCTCCATAGAGAAATTACTTCCGCAAACCTGGGGATGAACGAGTGACGTCAGGACTTCGGTGCTCTATAGGACCCGAGGGAGTGTGGCGCCCGCTGTGAAGTCGGGTTAAACTTCAGGACTCTCTGAAACTGGTGCGATTGGTCTCAATAGAGACATTTAGGGTGCTTCTTGAGGACACACTAGTGACTGCACCTGTTTCATGTAACACTATGTTTATTTGCATCTCTGACATTGTAATGTGATTCAAATGTTTGTTATTGTTTCTCATTATATATGTATATTTTATATGTTGTTATCAGGGCGTCCTTGAAAAATAGAGCTTGCTCTCAATGGGCTTCCTTGAATAAATAAAGGAAAAAGAAAGAAAGAAAGGGATGCGTTTTGATTTAAGCCAAAGCAAATGAAAATATGCAACCCTGGAACTCTATTTAGATATGAAGCTTCCATCAGAAGAGGTAGAAAGGCCTCTGAAACCATATTCACACTCTGTGACACAAACTCCTGACTGAAGCACTGCGCCAACTGAAATATTTCACGGAAGGAGGCATTTCATGGTGGAGTGACACTATGGGGTCTGCTGCTCCTCGGATACATGTCCAACTTTTTACAGATTAAAACACTGGGGAGATGTTCAAAGTATTTTATGATGGGTGTCTGGGATTAAGGGATAAAGGGATTGAAATAGAGGGACTGCAATGATGTCAGCCACAGAGTTTATTTCATAGTGTCACTGGCTTGTCTTGGTCCCTCTCAGGTTCAAGGCAATGACAATGTAACCTTTGTTTTAATCCATAGTGTGTGTGCGCACGTGTGTGTGCATGTGCGTGCGTGCGTGCGTGTGTGTACAAGGGTCTGAGAGAGTCTGACTGTATACCACAAGTGGTTTCAAATAGACTACCTTTTACCCTTTTTGTTATCCACAGCATGTCAATCGGCCCCCTGATGTGCTTAATTCATCCATCACCAGCGATATGAATAGATCCTGACACAGTGATCCATCACTAAGTCTATAATCCATTCCTCTGTCATCACTGAGTTGCTTTGGTTAAGTAAGGAAATTCTGATGCCAATAGTATCCTATGCTGCCTTGGAACTTCTTCATACCCAGGGCTGAAAGGGGTTAGCCAAACCTGGCATCATTCTTTTGGGCTTGTCATCATAGACAATAAAAAATATATTATAATACTAAATACATTCAAATAATCTTTTCTTTTTTTGCAGCTCTACAGGCTCAAATACTGTCACAATGCAAAAACATAATGTATAGGGCTTAAATGGCTTAATTGGTTAAAAACTCCACATTGGACTAAATCATTGTCTGTACAGTGATATTAAAGGTAGGGTAAGTGATTTGCAATTATTAAAATAATTGCAAAATGGATCTATGTTCTGATAGTGCTCGTTACTATAGAGTGTCCTGTCCATATAAGGAGTCTCCATGTCTCTCCAGCTCTTTATAAAACAGAAAATGCATTTTCGTTTCAGTTTCGGTTTCATTTCCAATTTTATCCAATCAGGATAGAGAACTCAATCAGGATATAGATTAAACAAGTGAAATTGGAAGTGATGACACTAAGAAATGAGCAGGCAAAATTAGAACTGGAACACTATAAAAATGAAGCTTAAAATGGGTACTTTCTCCTGATTGGCTGAGATAATGACACCTACCAGAAAATGTATTTTCTGTTTATTAAAGAACTGGAGAGACGGGGAGACTCCTGTTACTGAACAAACACTCTATAGCAATGATTACTATCAGAATATAGTGCTTTAACCTTTAAAAAAAAAACTTTTTGTTTTAACCCAAAAATATCACTTACCCTACCTTTAAGTTGTTGAATTATAGCCTACTTTAACATAAATGTGTTGAATTTGCCTGGTAGAGCTTGGTAGGCTTATGGGGGTGATTTGAACTTCAATCCTCTAAAAAAAATATTTTTCCCAATCACAATGAAGACAGCACATTAAATATTACACACATGTGTATAACATTATTTAAAAATACATCTCCTTATCTGAACTCACCTGAGCTTGTCAGAGGGCATGGACACCGTGGCCTGACCAGACACAGTACAGTTTGGCATGGATCCACAGACACACGCACACATTTCCATCTCGCTGGAAGCAGTTAACCGGCAGGTTTGGAGGAGTTGGTTTTCACTGTAAATTGTTCTGAAAATAAGTATATCAACAGTCTGAGACAGAGTCTGAGACAGAGATTATACTGTACTGAGTATAACGAAAAAAAAGTAAATAAATCATTTTGAAAATGGTCTGAAGCCGTGGTGTAATTAAGTAACTAAGTACATTTACTCAAGTAGTAGCCTACTATACTTAAGTACAATTTTGAGGTATTTTTATTTTACCGGAGCATTTCCAATTTTCAGTACTTTTACATCTACTACACTAGGCTACATCTACTACAAATACTATACTTTTACTCCACTACATTACCCACTTCAGCCATATACATTTCGACCAATATTTTTACTCAAGTAAATTTTCCATTCCAGGCTTTTACTTATGACAGAGTGTTTCTACGTTGCAGTATTGATACTTTTACAGAGGCTTTTACTGTACTGTTATGTATGAGTACTTTTTCCACCACTGGTAAAGTATACAATATTTTGAACATGTTGCATCATTACCAGACCTAAATGTCCCTGGCTTGAACCTCTTCTTTATGCCCATAAGGAATGGCTAGCCACAGGTTGTCGCAATGTGTAGCATTGTAGAATTATGCCTTAATGTCAAATGTTCAAAAATATTCAAACCATGTATAGCCTACATTACATTACCTCAGAGCATTTTACAAACTCTTTTAAATTTTTATTTTTAATTTTTACATTTTACAAAAGAATAGCCAATTTAGCATTGAGGTGTCCAGTGGACAAGACTTTTCCCTGAGTGAGGACAGAAAAAGGACAAGGAATGTAGAAAAGAAAGCATACATCTTGCCATGCGACTGCAAACACAACAGTGCTGTTTATGGTAGATTCTAAACCTCCAACAGGTGCAGACCCTTAGTGCCTGAAGCTGGAGTCAATTCCAAAATCACAATTATAGTCCATGACAGCAGTCAGTAATTTAGAAAACCTTTCGAGCTTATATTTAATATATAACGTGAAGTGAACTCTTAATAAACGCTTGACAACTACAGACAAGAGATGAACCATTTGCAGTGGTTAACTCGCAGCGATGGGTCTCCTGAAGGAAGCGGTAACCGCCTTACGTCACACAGGATGCGGAAACGTCACTAAACTGAAGGAAGCGGAAACGTCACACAGGAAGCGGAAATGCAACACAGCTGCCCGGGAAGTTCATAATAATCATAATACAAGCTTTTTGCGTTCAAATCTGAGAACAGCACATCTGCTGTTGTCACATCATCATGTAAGTCACTGTGTTATGGATTTAAAGATGCTTTGATACTGGAGAACTGAGATGACTGCTTTGTCTTATAGATCCTAAGAACGACGTAATCACAGTTAGTTGATATCAGCTGAGCTAACGTTAGCACTTTATGCGCTACAGGCGGCGCAAAACAAAGCTAAGCCGCCCGAATATAGACGATCTAACAAGCTCACAACGCGTGAGTGGACTTGTATATCTGTTGTATTCGGCGAGCGACGAAAAAAACACTGTCTTGTCAGTAGAAAGCATTATTTTAACTGCAGACTGCAGTTCCTTGAAGGAACATGATGAAATCCTCTAGAGTAGGGGTCTTCAACAGGGGGTCCGGGACCCCTAGGGGGTCCTCAGTTACTACAGGGGGGCCGCCAAATCTTTGTGCGATAGGAAATTTCGTTTTTTGCATTAACCACTTGAACCCTAGCATCCCTTTTCTGAGGAGAACCAAAAATAGCAGATCTACAAGCTCACAACTGAAACAAATCTGAAACACAATTTTATACAATATAGGGGGCGGGGGTCCCTGTTTCATCCCTCTCTCAGCTAGGGGGTCCTCCTTGGCCTCAACGGCTTTTCAGGTCAAGGACCCCTTAGGTGAGAGAGAGATGAAGCAGGGACCCCCACTATCAATACAATAAAATTGTGTTGCAGATTTCATTATAGTTTTGTAGACTTGTTTGACAGCACTGTAATCAGTGTCAATTCGTGTTTTTTTTCTATTAATAGGTTGGATTCATGTTAATGTGTATTTTCAGACGTTTAACCACTTAAAACCTCAATATTTTGTAAAGTTGACTGTTGTCACTGTACTTGGTCTGCTCTTGTTTTCCTTCTACACCCCATTAGCTAATGTTCCTCTCAGAATAGGGACGCTAGGGTCCAAGTGGTTAATGCAACAAAACAAAAAAAGTAGTAACTCGGACCCCCTGTTGAAGAAACTAGTGGCCTGCTACAGCAGATTAAAAACATGCAGGTTATAGTGGCAGCTACTCAAATAAATAAGTGTTAAATATAGGTGTGCCACTGGTCAATGAATGTTTGAAAATTCACACACATAAACATGTTTAATCTGACTACAAAATTAGCCTAGGGTTTAATCCATATACTCTTGTTTAATCCCCCTTCGTCATTTCTATGTACATGGGGCGCCTCCAATTTTGTGGATAGCCTTGGATCAAGACTATCATAGATGTATTTTATTGAGTCTGACTTTTGCTTTCTTATCATACGAAAGCAAAAGTCAGACTCGATAAAAAAACATCTATGATCGTCTTGCTCTAAGGCTAGGATTCTCAGTTACTTTATGATTAATAATCATGCTGTTCATATTCACAGTTATCATCTATTAACACATTGATTGCCTAGAACGAGTTAACTCGTTTTTACTCGTTTTTAAAATCCATCACTTGATTGCCTAGATCGAGTTAACTCGTTTTTAAGAAAAAAAAATGTTTTTTTTGTATTTGACCCAAAGACCAAGGAGATATGATTAGTCGAAGATCTAGACTCCTATCCACTTCCTTGTTAACTTAAAACTTTAAAATTTTGTATCTCAGCTCCTGAGTACTTTTTTTTTTCAATGAAAAATCTCTGGCAATAAACTGCAAAAAATCTGAAATAACTCAGGCAATCAATGTGTTAATGGACAGTTATAGAACTGCTACTAGCTTGGGAAAATCGTAAGTATCCAGGATCCAAGTTATCCAAATAAAGAAAATGTAAAACCAGTCCAAACGTATGCCCCCTGCTTGACACATGATGCCATTTGTGAACGTGTATCCCCTGTAATGAAAAATTGTTCTTTCAGGAATATGAGTGAGTTGGAGGATTACACCCATTACCTAAATGACAAGATATCGTCATTAAAACACATGCTGGAGCTGTCAGTGGATGGTATGAGAAAGTCAATTCATGATGTCTGTTGTTCTGTAGACACAAGTCAGAAAATCCATTAACATTGGTGTTTTTGTTTTTTTTTGCTCCCATTCAACATGTAGGAAAAACAGGAAATATGATTGGAAAGATTGCACAAGATGTCGATACGATAGCAGGACTTCTTGATGAGTTTGAAAAACGTGTGGCTAAAGAAAACATTCAACTGACACGTTTGAAGGTAACGTACAGCCAACATGTTTGAAGTGGTGCATTATCTAATGTAGTAGTGGTTCCCAACAACCTTTTCTGGATCAGCGCCCACTTGAACATATTGAAAGTGTTCACAGCCCACCTATCTGACCACTTAACCCATTAAGACCGGGAACGCATCTGTGTCCTTTTAGATTTATTTGGCTAGTCAAAAATAGTAGATATACGAGCTTGTAGCTTGTAGATCTGCTATTGTAGCTTGTCGATCTGCTATTTTTGAAAAATTATGAAAATTTGCGCAAATCTTTGAATATATATATATTTTTAAAGCCAACATTTGTAACTCAAATCTTTGCTTCTGGGGGTCCCAAAACAAATAATGTTGAGGTATTTTTTATATATATATTTTTTTTAACTGTTATGTTATATACATTTTTTTGAATCAGCTTCAGGTCTTAATTGGTTAACACGGCATCTAACGGTAAATATATTATTAGATTGGGGTCAGAGATGAAAAAATATATACATTATCAAAAGCGTGTCCGTGACCTAATGCATATAAAATTGGGGGTCCTTGAAATTGAAAAGGCTGAGAATCATCTAATGATTAAATGAACCTACGGTAGGTTAGTGATGTTTATCAAAGTTTGTGTTAAGGTTGGACCGTTTGTTGCATTACTTTTATTTATTCATTTATTAATTTGTTTTACAGGAAGTGAAGATGTTCTTCCAGAATGAACTAGAAGCTGGACGACATCTGCTGGACAATATACCAGAACACATGCCCAGAAATAAAGCACCAGGGTAAGGATAAGTAAGACATCTTATATCTTAATTGGTTAAAGAAGGAACAAGTGTATCACATTCTAATTGTTACATGTGAGTGTAGTGATGGTACATTGGTAAAAGCTTTCTATAATGTGTAATTAGGGATGGGACGATAATCGTTAACGTGATAAAAAACACGTTCACAATAATCGTATCGTGGAGATTTGTATTTATCGTGAAATTGTCCTCCGTCATACATCAGGGGATGAATTAGCTTTTGTTGAGCTGCAAATTCAGTACTACTTAAACCCTCTATAGCCTACTTGTTTAAACGGACCTGAAAAGAGTGCATTTGGTATGCTTATTTCACTCTACACAAATCGATTCGCCAAAAATAGCAGATCTACAAGCTCAAACTTGTAGATCGGCTATTCTTGGTGAACGTTCCTCCCAGAATAGGGATGCTGGGGGTTCAAGTGGTTAACAAAAGTGTCATTTTAAGTTTTAAGCATATTTTGATTATCGCAATACTATCGTTAATTGCAATTATCTTTGCTACAATAATCGTGACGTGTAATTTTCATATGGTCCCATCCCTACCCTATGTGTAATATTTGGACCCAGATATATTTTCTTGAATACAAATGTATACGAGAAAGTGAAATCAAATGGTGTGAATTGATGTCTCATTGGCAACATCAAAATGTTTTGCTTGTGGTTTGTAATTTATGGTTGATAACACCAAGGGGATTGAACTCATGTGTCCCGCAGTTAAGTCAAATGTGGGACTATTACCGTACTGCTCTAGCAAATGGGATGAAATTAGAAAGTAGCAGCGTGACAACATAAGTTCTCATGTGAAACAGCTGTGAGCTAACAACCGTGAACACAGCTCACTAAACTGTGAGCTAAAGTACTTTAATGTAGATTGGCCAAACATAATGAATGGCGTAATTTCACGCTAGGAAATAGGAATGTGTGATTTCTCTTTTTAAATGTGTAAAATAACTTTTCTGTGCTTGGCGAGTGCAGTGGGCTTTGCCCTCCAGAAAGTATTGCGTTGCGTGATCATGGATGTTTTTGAACTCTCAGGGTCAGTGAACCTCCACCGTGTCAGAAAGGACCCGTCGAACAGCAACCAGCCAAGCAAGAGAATATTAAAAAGCCAACTAAGCGTCCCATCAAGGAGATGGAGGTCATCACCATGCCAGAATATGAGAGCATCCCTGCGTGAGTAGAACCCCTGTGGAGGGCTTAAAGCTGCAGTCGAAGCACAAGCTTGTAGATCTGCTTCTTTCGGTACTTCACACGCACTGAAGTACCGTACATCAAGCCCCCTTACATCAAGCCCCTTAACACTAAATATTATGTCAGCATTTACAAAAAAAATGTATCATGTCAAACTCAGAATTCATGAAGAGGTAATACATCAACAACATGTTGTATAACATGTGAAAATCTCTTAAGCTCATGTTAGCCTTATTTTCAGGCATTTACACATATAGATTTTGAAAGAGTGAACCAGGAACTAATTTCTGGGTTTTGTAACAATACACTTTGTCACTCTATAGAAACATAAGATGATTTATGCTCATTCCAACCTCTGTGTCCCTCCAGGTACATGAAAGGACGTATAACATATGGCCAGCTGAACGCTGCGGTGCAGCTCATTAACACAGCTGTGACGGGCAAGTATAAGGTCCTTCGCCAGCCAACAAAGAACCTGAACAACCATGACAAGAAACTGCAGCAGCGCTTCAAAGAGGAAGAGACAAAGGATACTAAAGGTACATTTATGATAAACCCTACAACTGCTACTTCAATAACCAAAACCTTTTTTTCCAGTACTTTTCACATTAATAGAACCTGACGAGTCATGATGACAGTGGATCATGGATTTGGTATGCCAGGTTGGAAATTAAACAATTCTCTTCTCTCTCTCGCTTCTCTTCCATCCCCAAAAGGCAATTTTTTTGTAGTGGAGAAAGACCTTTGTGAATTTGGTCAGATGAAGATGGACAAACGTTTCCAGAGCACTCTGAGCATGCTGAGACACTGCCAGCGCCTGAAGGAGGTGCGCGGACAAGGCCTCACCCGCTACATGTTGCTGTGAGGACAGCGGCTGCCAAACACTCTGCTTGTGAAAACAAAATGACATTCTTCCATAAGAAACGTCCTTCTTACCTGAGGCCGATTCTAAAATGCCTTCTAAATCAGTAGTCCTCAACCTTTTTTGTGCACAGGACCCCGAAATTGATATATGTTTTTTCTAAAATGATCAAAAATAGCAGATGTGCGCTGTGAGCTTGTACATCTGGTATTTTTGAATAGCCAACGCAAAAATCTGAATGCTTTCCCGGTTTTAATAGGTTAAACCTACGGCAATGAGAATTCTGAATTATTTTTGCTACTATCTGTCATGTTACTTGTAGGACACTTTAATACTAATATAAATAAAGAATTAGATCATGAGATTGTGTCGTTGACCTGATCTGTACGGTATATCAATTGGTTCCAACCACTTGAACACTATATCGTCGCTGTCGTGTGGAAATCTCGTATGTCCAAGCCCGTTATTTTCAGGAAATGGGGTGGGGGGGTCCAATGTAATTATTTTGTCACAAGCTTTTATAAATACTTTCCATTTGTTCAATATTTATAAAACCCAAAGACAGACTTATCCACTTTCACTTACAAATAGATCTACAAGCTCACAACATGCTATGATGCGTTGAGCTTGCAGATCTGCTATATCTACTACTTCTGTGTGACGCTAGTATAACAAAGTTAGGGCATTAATTTACTAAAGGGCCATATCAAGCAAAGGTTGCATGATGTCAAAACTTGAATCAAGTAGCAGTAAGTAACAGTGCCTTCAGACATATTTTGCATAGATTACATGCACTCTGAAACATAAGCCCCTTTTCCACTACGAGAACCAGAACTTTCCAGAACCCAGAACTTTCAAGAACCTGCATATAACCTATATAACGAGAACCAACCGTAAATTGCGATTGGATGCGCCATTAATGTAATAGTGCACCAACGATTGCACCATTACATGTATTCAAATTTAGATCAACGTTGTGTTTTTAACCCATTCTGTTAGTTTAGTTACTTGTCTTTTGGGCACAACACTGGTCCCCATCTCAAACATATTTTGTGCCAGGGACCCCATAGAAGCAAGCACATACATAGAAGTATGTGTAGTGCTGCTTGATTGGTGTTGGCTCTGAATGAGTGACAGTTTGTTGTGATTTTCAAGAGTAGAAATGCTTTGTATTTAGACCAATCTCCAGTAGGTGGCAGTATAAATGCACTTTTCATTTAGCCCCGATACTAAAAGAGAAAAGCACCAATACTACTGAGGATTTTATTTCCATTAGGACTGCCAATACTGAAAATGTGAGTGTTAAATATACAGTGACACTTTACAGTGAAGGAGCACTTCAATCTTATCTTCAGGTAAGTGGTCCTCACTGATGTTCATTATAAAATGGCACCATTTCTGTCTACTCGCACTGTGTCCTAGAGGGTTGTGGGCAGTTCAGAATCCTGGGATTCCAAGCAAATACAAACTACAGCGTTTCTCTTCCTCGAAAGTTAGCCATTGTTCTTGTATTAACAAAACAATACGTTTTAAATCTTGTTTGAAATGACAAAACCTGCCTGACCGATGATGTCATTGGTAGGCAGGTTTCTGAACTGTCCACAGCCCTCCTCTGAGATACAGCGAGTAGACCGAAATGGTGCCATCTTATAATGAGCATTAGTGAGGATCAATTATATGAAGATGAGGTTGAAAATGGGTGAAGGGCCCCTTTAATGCATGCACCAAATGGCACTTGCAATTATTCAGATTATTATATTTACAATTTAGGCATTTAGCAGATATTGTCCAAAGCAACTTACAAGTGCAAGATCAGAGTAAATGGCATTCCTAGTCAACAAATGACAGGGTGAATCATCACATATACTGTAGTAGAGCGCAAAGAAAAACAATTTAGTGCTTAAAAGTCACTAGGATACCAGGTAAACAGACCTAGCATCCATCTAAACAACCTGCTATCTAAATAACACTCTTAATAATTGTGCAAGCAAAACAAATCAAAATAACATTTATTTGAACAAGAAACCAAAACCAACATAATTGCAGATTGACAAATGGGGAGTCAGTCTACAGTCCTGACTGCAAGGATGAGGCCATTCCACAGCTTTGGAGCCAGGACGGTATAGGGAATAAAAGTCTAGGGACGTGTGGCTTGATAGATATGAGCTGTTTTTACGTAACTAATACTGTATGTCCCTAAACAAATTTTGTTTACTAATAGTTTTTGGCCTGGCAGTACCAGCCGTTAGTCACTCAGTAAACACCATCCTGGTCTCAGGACGCTAGTTATCAGTGCCAGTTATAACGGAGGGACCTTTCAGTGTGGCCCCATATTTAGCCGACTTCATATCTGTGAATGAAACGTAATAAAGTGTTAAGAACAAGCTGGGATCTGGCTGTGGATTGGACCAGAGGAGAGGAGGGAGGGATGTGTGAGAGGAACACACATGGAGGAGGAAGATGTCAGAAGATGTGAGAACAGCTGAAGCAGCTATATGTGCACCGTGCCACGACTGTGCTTACTGTCACAATGCTGATTATGGGGTCTGAGCCTGTGACCGGTCATTTGTAGTTAATTATAGCCCGTTTAGCACTGTTTCACGGTGTTGTCTGGCAGTCTATAGATGTCTCTCTCTCTATCTTCACCACTTTCAACCTGGCCTCCCGTCCCGAATTTGGGTTGCAATAAAATTATTACAAAATATTTTTTTTTAAAAGGAAAACTTTCCAGAACTTACTCAAAAAACAAAAACAATTCTAAAGGATTTCACAAAAAATAAGGGGAAAAAAAAGTTGAAGAAATAGTGAAAACAGCCGATCTTCAAGCTCAGTGTCAGGGGAGCTCAGGCATTTGGACCACAAGGTCATGGGTTCGAACCCGGGCACCGCCAACTCGTATTAGCAACATGGCTTGGGTGGGGCAAGTCGTGTGGTCAGAGCTGGGAGCTGATGGTCGATGTTGCGCTCCACATAAGCAATCCATCTCCCAGGGTTCTAGCGCATTTAAATGGGGATAGACTCCCGCAATCTCGGCTGATACCGATTAAGTAGTTAATGCATCATGTATTTTTGTATACCATTGAATACCAAATGACACATTTTAAATTAAACTGGACTGTTAGAATATGATTATTAGCCTACTTCCAGGGAGGGAAAAATAACTTAGAATTGTATATCCTTCAAATAGGCACAATATGCCATTGTATTATTACTTACTGTTAAACAACAGCTACAGTTATTATATATCGGAACATCAAAATCTAACTGGGTCTCATGATTGATCACAAGCAGCAATCAAAAGTTGCTAATTTCATGCAGGTACCAAACAAGAGGCATTCTTATTAATGGTTCCAGTGTAAAATACAGAAGAGCATTATGGACTGTGCTTTATGAATCTGTGCCAGCAAGTCTGTTTTGTTTTTTTTATCTTTTAGTGGACTGTTTTTTAAGCGGTGCAACCGCTTACTACAAGTGACTTTGTCAAATAGAGTAGTATACCGTCCGAATACCAGCACCCACACATCAAATAGAGTATTACTATTAGTTCATATATAGCTTAATGAAATAAACTCAAAGGAACTGCTTACTTCACACTGGGTGGAATTTTCCTTTTTTTCCAGTTGCTGTTGGTATAGCCATGGCTGCCAGTTCCCACCTGATGTTGTGTGGGAGTCCCTAAAGCTTCAGACCGTACTGAATAATTGCTAGCTTGCATAATGTCGCTAGACTTGGACTCAAGTCTAACATGTACAGGTCATCAGGTTTGTCGTCTTCTCCAAAGAGGATGATACGATCTCCCACTGTACAACAGCACATACCAGTCATTAGGAAAGGGTCTTTCCCCTTGGGCTCAACCTTCTTCCAGGAGAAGGTCTCTGGATTCAATTTCCACAGATCATTGAACACCTGGTGATTGCCACCAAACTGGTCACGGTGTTCACCACCAAATATGTACAGCTCTCCATTGTAGGCAAAAGCTGAATGAGCGCTGCGTCTTTCTGGAAGGAGCTGTGCAGAAGGCATGCTCAGCCAGCAGTTGTTCTCTGTGTCAAAAACTCTGGTGTTGTTGTGGTAGAACCCCTTGCCCCCGAATACAAACATCTTTGTCCCGATAATTGTGGCAGAGTGACACGATGAAGCAAGTAGCGGGGTGTCTTTGGTGTCTTTGGTGTTAATTAAAGACCAAACCATTGTGGCGGTGTCCAACTTGTAGATGTCATTAGTGTATCCAGTCAGCTTCTTTCCTCCATAGATATACATGACCTTCCCCAAGACACAGGCTGAGTGGTTGAACGTCGCCCCCGGAACGACGGTCCCGGGTTGGATCTTGGGTTGGAACCAACTGCGGGTCTCGACATCAAACGCATGCAGCACGTTGCAGTAAGGCAACCCTCCCCAGATATAGATGACATATTCTATCAGCACAGCTGTGTGGCCCCAGCACATGGGGGGAATCTCAAGGGGACCTTCTCCTCCTCTTCCACTTGTCGCTGGGGGCAGCTTCATCCAGCGCAATGATACTGTGTTGAAGATGTGCACACCAATCCCAGCGTCGTTGTAGCCGTACCCTCCAAAGGTGTAGACCTCGTGTCCCACTGAAACGGCAGCGTGACGGTACCCTTTTGGACCTCCATGCAGATGCACCGTCCAGCAGAACATTTCTCAACACCGTAGATCAAGCTTGGTTTATCAAGTCTAGCTCTGTATAAGCATGCAATTGTCCTAGGTGCGCACGCTACCAAACGCAAACGCCACACAAAGTTTGGCTAATCCACAAAGCCGACGGGCTGGCCATTCAAGGAGGCCGATGACTGTTTAGTAAATCAATCACCAGCGCAATCACAGTCCAGTTCTACACAGCAGACAATCTGTTAAGCAGTTTTGACAACTCGTTTGCAGGGGAATGTACTACAGTCAGGTGGAATCATTGGTGATAAGTGCTAAAATCAGTCTTATTTATATGAAAATTCATTTTAAAGGACATGGTTGTGATGACGACATTATCATGTCACTCCGTGATGACGACATTGACATGTCACTGCGTGATGACGTCATTACTTAGAATACACAATGACATCACTCAAACAGACCTTCTGTAGGATGGCAACAGAATGTCAGCACGTTGTTAAACACATTACCCAGAGGGCATAGCAGTGGTGGCCATTTTGTGGTGCCACAGATAGAAACCCCATTCATTTCCACCATAGAGATTTCAGAAAATATTTATATAAATTATTTTAAGCCTGGAACCAAGCCATGCAGGCTCCTGATGAATCATTTGAACATTTGATTCTGTGTCAAAACATTTGAATCTTTAATTATATTATATGCTATATTTAATAAATACCCTTTGTTTTGTGTTTTCAAATAATAACAGGAATGTGTATTGGAAAATATGACCAAACTGATACTGTGACCAAACTGATACTGTGTCTTATCAATGTAATTTAAAAGCTACGGAAAAGTGTTTCTGTACACAATTCCACAGAAACACTGTTAGCAGAACCTTAATTTAAATTAATAATAATAAATACATTCACAGGCTATGCATTTCAAAAACAAAACAGATGGGAAGGTTACATTTAAATGTTTTCAGTATCCCACTATCACCTTCCCATGACCCAACTTGAGGTCCCGAGCTATAGTTTGAGAACCTCTGCTTTAACCCAGTAAGTGAAACAAAATAAACTTTGACCTTCACCAGAACCTACATGACATTCAACATTTACAACCAGGAAAGGGAAACCAATATATCTCATCCTCCCCTTGGTTGTATTAGTATTTCCTTACTTCTCTTTTTGAATGAATTGAGTACAAAGGACCACAATGGAAACAAGCCATAGGCTTTCTTGGGTTTAAAATCCTCTTAGCAGAACTTGTAATGAACTGTACTTTCCTGTGCTTATTTTTTGCAAACTGCTAATAAAAGTATTCAATCAATGAATCAATCTTCTGTCCCTATCCACTCCACTCCCCTCCATCGTTGTACAGTACACCCCCCTCAGTTGAACAACAACCCTGCTAATCTCCCCAGTCAAGTCAAGACAATGCAAATAAACAGGAACTTGCAAAAGAAAATTGTGGCCTTGGTGTAAAACAGGTAACCTTTTACCAAAGTTTGCCAATGTTGTTGTTGCCAATTGACAGCCGTCATCTCATTGAATATAAACCCTCTTTTAGACTAAACAAAGGTATGACATCATGTTACTACACATGTGGAACAGGTCTAAACATACATGAACATTCATACATTCTCAAATAAGAAAAAACAGATTCTAGACGTACAGGTTATGAAAAAAGCTAAGTAAAAACTTGCAATAATGGGGCTTGAGGGAACATAGGCTAGCTAGCTTGATTCCCAGCAGTATACTGTAATACATCTACAGTATGTACACAGTAATACATTTACATTACATTGCTCTGCCAATGTACCCTTGAGCAAAGGCATTGAACCTTCAGCCTGATTCTTTAGTCAGGAGCTGCAATCACTTTCTGGCAGGAGGATTCTGCTTTTTATGGTGTACAGTATATTTGGCCTTTTACAGGTATAACCACTGGCATATTGGCCTGATTGTACAATGATGTTTGAAATATAACCCCAAATAATGAAACCAAGCCATTCCGATGCAAAAATGACCTTCCCGGTAGGATTTACAATCACTTTCTGGCAGGAGGAAACTGCTTTTCATGGCATATACTGCACAGTATGGCCTTTTACAGGTACAACCACTGGTATATTAGTGTGATTTGGCTATAATGTTTTAAATATAACCCTCAAGAATTAAATCATGTTACTTGGAGGCAGGAAAAGCTTTCAGCATAGGTTTAAAAAAAAACTGTCCCTAGTGACGTTTGGTAGGTTGGTAGGAAGAGACTGAGGTAGATGTGCTTTGAGGAGTCTGAGGAAGACACTGTTGTGTTGAAGCATCAGTTCTTTGTACCTTCAATAAAAGGCTGTAAGATGATCTCAGAGAAACACAGCTTGGGTCTTGAAGACAACAAACAGACACATTTCTATGACAAACGAACTATACCATAAGGGATTTAAGCTGTTTGGATAGTAGTGATGTCAAACAATGTGTTAATCAATGACCCATTGATTAAGGGTTGACCTGCCTGCCCGAACCAGCATTGCAATAATTGCGTACGAAGCTTACCCAAATCTGTCTGACCTGCAAGTCAACCTGCAGGACCTGCAGGTTTTGGGTCGACTCGCGCATCACCAGTGAATATAGACTGTATATTCCTCTTTTTACTCTCTGTTACAAACACAGCTAGACCAATCTGCATCAGAATGTGCATGCATTGCACACTCCCAGTAAGCCAAAGAAGACACTCCACCACAAATCTTTCAAAACTGCCTCATGGTGGCGCGTTATCAAGCCTGCGTTGTTGTTTTTTTAATGGCTAGAAACATGGTCATTCTGCTCGGTATAAAGAGACACCAACTGGCAGTACCCTTCAGATGGTTTCACTGTTTCCTTTCTGAGAATTAAAGTAAACTCAGAGAATCAAATAAAGGTCAGTGCTTATAGCATAATACTCAGTAAAAGTAATGGGTGACTGTGACCCATCAGTAGGCTAATCCCTTTATGCCATATGCATTCGACCCGCTCACAAGTCAGTAATACCCCTGGACATACTGTAGGCTACAGAAACTGGAGGTCATTTTCTATAGGTCAAAACATCACAAGGTTGGGTCATGATGAATGCTGGGAGTAAACAACTCACGTGGCTGTCATGATGAGACCAGTGTTCTATCTAAGGACCAGCAATCCACCTCAAAAAGTTGCAAAAAGACTGCCAGGTGCTGTGGACAAGAAATACTGTTTTCTCTTAGTCACAACTTGTAGATAGGCTATTTTCAGCAAAGAGATTTGGTGTAGAGGGAAAAGGGGGGAGAGTATACAGACCCCAGGGGACCCCGATCAATGAAGTACATAGCGGCTAACGCTAGCATGCATCATCCCTATTTTGCCCAAATTCTAAATTATTAAATTATTTTTTTCTCCCAAAATAGCAAAAATAGCTCTACAAGCTCAAAATGCTCACAATCTTCACCATTTGTTTTATAGGGCTTATGTGGTTAACTCAATGTCACCTGCCAAATCCCATCTATGTTGCAATGTAGGCAGCATCATGCGTGTGAGTTTCATTTGGTCTGTATCCCAACTCAGTCACTAGATGTCATTATTCAGCCGCTCATTTATTTAGCAGCACTGCCACAGGTGATAAGGCCAAAGCTCTTACACAGTACTTAACTCACACTCTCTCTCTCTCCCACTCACAAGTCAGTAATACCCCTGGACATACTGTAGGCTACAGAAACTGGAGGTCATTTTCTATAGGTCAAAACATCACAAGGTTGGGTCATGATGAATGCTGGGAGTAAACAACTCACGTGGCTGTCATGATGAGACCAGTGTTCTATCTAAGGACCAGCAATCCACCTCAAAAAGTTGCAAAAAGACTGCCAGGTGCTGTGGACAAGAAATACTGTTTTCTCTTAGTCACAACTTGTAGATAGGCTATTTTCAGCAAAGAGATTTGGTGTAGAGGGAAAAGGGGGGAGAGTATACAGACCCCAGGGGACCCCGATCAATGAAGTACATAGCGGCTAACGCTAGCATGCATCATCCCTATTTTGCCCAAATTCTAAATTATTAAATTATTTTTTTCTCCCAAAATAGCAAAAATAGCTCTACAAGCTCACAATGCTCACAATCTTCACCATTTGCTTTATAGGGCTTATGTGGTTAACTCAATGTCACCTGCCAAATCCCATCTATGTTGCAATGTAGGCAGCATCATGCGTGTGAGTCTCATTTGGTCTGTATCCCAACTCAGTCACTATGTCATTATTCAGCCGCTCATTTCTTTAGCAGCACTGCCACAGGTGATAAGGCCAAAACTCTTACACAGTACTTAACACTCTCTCTCTCTCTCTCTCTCTCTCTCTCTCTCTCTCTCTCTCTCTCTCTCTCTCTCTCTCTCTCTCTCTCTCTCTCTCTCTCTCTCTCTCTCTCTCTCTCTCTCTCTGTCTGTCTGTCTGTCTGTCTGTCTGTCTGTCTGTCTGTCTGTCTGTTAGTAATATGCCTCAAGAGCAGAACTGTCACCATCACTTCAAAGAGATGTAAGATCTGAAGACAGAGTAGCCTTGCTTTTATATGAAATAAGAGAATAGAACAAGAGCAATCCAACAAGAAATGATGGTGAAAAAAAGTTTGCACATGTAGCATAGAAAACAGGTTTGTCCCCAGGTTTGTACATTTGTCCCCCTATATTTATTTATTAAACCAGAAGACATGCCTTTTGATTATTGATAAAATGGCTCAGAGTGTGCATGGACGTTTATTAACAGAAGGTGGCGATGTTGGCTTGATAATGAAAGTTTCATTATTACAATTAAAAGTATTACTTTTATGTTAATTTGGTCGATTCATTCACGTTCAGTAGATCTGTCTGTGGTTTTGTGTTGTCATAGGAAAAGAAAAACAACCTATTTTTTATTAATAAGGTTTGATTGGTTGCAAATAAGTTAGATAGCTATTACATTCGATCAGTATACTTTTATGAGATCATTGATTATTTTCAGTACTTAGGGTAGGTAGGGTAAGTGATTTGCAATTATTCAAATAATTGCGAAATGGGTCTATGTTCTGATAGTGCTCGTTACTATAGAGTGTCCTGTCCATATAAGGAGTCTCCATGTCTCTCCAGCTCTTTATAAAACAGAAAATGCATTTTCGTTTCAGTTTCAGTTTCATTTCCAATTGTATCCAATCAGGATAGAGAACTCAATCAGGATATAGATTAAATAAGTGAAATTGGAAGTGATGACACTAAGGAATGAGCAGGAAAAATTGGAACTGGAACACTGTAAATATTCAGCTTAAAAATGGGTACTTTCTCCTGATTGGCTGAGATTTTGACCAAAAAATGTATTTTCTGTTTATTAAAGAGCTGGAGAGACGGGGAGACTCCTGTTACTGAGAAAACACTCTATAGCAATGATTACTATCAGAATATAGTGCTTTAACCTTTTAACAAAATACTTTTTGTTTTAACCCAAAAATATCACTTACCCTACCTTTAAGTACAATTTTGAAGTATTTTTTACTTTACTGGAGTACTTCCAATGTTCAATAATTTTACTTCTACTCCACTACACCTCAAAGGCAAATATTGTACTTTTACTCCACTATAATTATTTGATCACTTTAGTAACTAGTTACTTTGCAGATTTTGATTATTTTTACAAAACCACCTCAGACCTATATACTTTGGCAATTTGTGATGCGTTGTGAGCTTGTAGATCTGCTATTTTCAAAAGGTTTTTATACATTTGCATAATGGGTACTTTTACTTTGACATTTTGATGCCAGTGCTAAGTTTACTCAAGTACATTTTGAATTCTGGACTTTTACTTGTAACAGAGTATTTCCACTCACATTGCAGTATTGATACTTTAATTTAAGTAAAACAAATTAGTACTTTTTCCACGACTGATTGTTTTAATAACGTGTTTTATTGTTTTCATGCCACCATCAGTAAAGAACTCCCCTAAACTCTCAATATCCCGCCTCCTTTCAGAAGGACCATTCCTGGCTGAGAAGACTTGCACAAAATCCCCTTCGGCGATAGGCCTAATGGACGTGTCAGTCACGGCTCTCAAAGCCATCTGGGATCAATTAGCCTTGCAGTTTGCATTATCCGGTCGAGAGCGGATACGAAAACGGTCTATATGTGCCTATAATATGTGTGCGCAGAAATGACCGGATACAGTAGGCGGGCTCTAGACCGGATCTGAGCACTAAACAGTAAACTAACCTCGCGTCACCAGGCACCGCGGAGGAAAGTAAACAGAAAACAGGCTTTTCGAAAATAGCCGACCTACAAGCTCACAATGCATCGCGGACGTGATGCGTTGTGAGCTTGTAGGTCGGCTATTTTCGGCTCCCGACACCGTCTTGCGACGGGGAAAAAATTAGGCATTCGGAACCCCGCCTATTTTTTAAGAGAACTCTCTTCCTGATTGGCCAGTGGTCAGGTCTGCTCTGCAAAACCCATTGGTTAAAAGGAGACGCCAATCACGTGTAAATGAAAAGCCACTGGCTGTTGATTCTTGTAGAATTCAGTGTTGCCATGTCTGCTTATTATAAGCGACTTTGGGCTTGTTTTTTCTGTAGAGTTGCTTGTAAATATTGGTAGTTGTGGGTTGTTTTTTGGGCTTGTTTCAATGTATCTATTCCAATGTATAGAAATACATACCCGAGTTCATACTATCTAGATTAGAGTTCAAAAGTCTGATTGCCTAGAAAGAAACCCCTGGTCATAGACCTGGTTGCTTGTTTCCCTCTCAAGATCTGGCAACGCTGGTTACAATTCTCAGCTTTTTCCTCTGAAACCAGTCAGACAGGTTGGAATAAAAAACACAGACAGACAGACTTTAAAGTATTGACGTATAGATAGAGATGTTGTTTTCACCCACTGAGCCGGTCCTTTACCCTGGTTGGATTTAACTTTTACACCTATTAAAGCACGTTATATGTGAGTATAATGAGACACACATTGATATATATATGTTTAAATGTGGTCAGTCAGCAGGGATCAGAGAGACTCACAGACACACAATGTAGAGGATGTTTTATTGTTGTTGTGAGGGACATAACTTCACTCTAATGTGTTTTTCATGGAGTAAAACTCCACTATAACTCAGTTTGTTGACGCTTAACACAGTTCATTTATCCACAGGACTTTTGTACCTAGCTCTATTGCATTATGTATGTTATTACACGTTTATAGACTATAGGAACTACTGCTTCAGTGAAGTTGGTGTTTTATAGCATAGCTAAACCCGAACACCAACATTGTTGTTGACGGATAACTAACACAACTTGTTTGTTTTCTCGGTATATCCTTGGATCAAGAGACTATCTTGTATTTGATCGATTTTGATATTTGCAGATACGAAAGTAAAAGTCAGACTCGATCAAATACATTTACGATAGTCTTGATCCAAGGCTAACACTTTTATATATAGTTTTAAGTGTTGACAAACATAAAACCTTGTAATCTTTTTTTGTGCTGTTTTTGTCAAAATGGTCATCTCTTATAATCTAAGACACTTTTGTTTGGTCGCCTGAAATGGGAGTTATCAGATTATTAAGTCTATTTTGTCGCACAACAAAGAGCATAAACTGATAAAAGTGTCGCCGTGACCGGCTTTCTATTGTGTGTTTAGGGTTACGAAAGCAAAAGTCAGACTCGATCAAACATCTATGATGGTCTTGATTCAAGGCTATATAGTGTGTTACGATACATATTTGGACCAACTTGTTTTTTTTCTGGGTTATTAAACAACAGCAGCACTAGTTTTGGACCAACAACAACATGCCACAGTGAGTCTGAACAACAGACTGAGATGACCCGGGGAATATCATATATTATTATCAGTTATCTGTGTCTAATATCACCCATTCATACAGTATATATCTGGTAATAATAAGGATCTATGGTCTGCTGCCCATTTGTGGTTCTTTATTCTCTGTGATTATGCAACCCCACGATGGTTAATTATTCAACATTTAGGGGGTTTGCATCATGTCACAGTGAAACTGTAATTAAAGAACATTGATTGCATCGATATGCGTTGCGTAGCCTATAGACACAGTCAGTTCCCTCCTGATTGTTGGATATCGACCAATATAGTGATTATAGCATCGATGCAGAGGAATGTCTCTCTCTCTCTCTCTCTCTCTCTCTCTCTCTCTCTCTCTCTCTCTCATGAGGTGTGATCTTGTGAGAACTTGTTTACCAATATAGAACAAAGAGATGCATTTACATACTCAAGAAGCTATAACGTCTACTTGTCTTGTTACACTTACAAAACAAAACCATCACATTAATATTAGTGACACCGGTCACACTAATATTGTGACTTTTTGTCAAACCTTGTCAAACAAAGGTTTGGTGGCAGCAGTGTCAAAAGATGACTTGTGAATCTTCATTAATATTAAATTATGGTCTTCTGAGAAAAGCTGCCTGCATACCTATAGCCTTGGATCAAGACTACATGTCATAGATGTATTTTATTGAGTCTGACTTAGAATAAGACTATATCATAGATGTATTTGATTGAGTCTGGCTTAGAATACATCTATGATATAGTCTTGATCCAAGGCTATACCTGCTACCCAGACCTGCACAAACTGCTTAACTAATGTATTATCCCTCATATCTAACCTATATCTATTCAGCCAGCCAATTGTCCAATAATGTCTCATGGCCACATGTACAGTAGCTGCAGCAAGTCAGATTGTCCCGGTTTTTGGGTTCTTAGCATGCTTCCAAGGTTCCAATGTTCCACAGCTTCATTGATTAGATGTCAGCTAGCTAAACAAACAGATCAATAGCTAAAGCACTGGGATGATCAGTGGAAGGGGTGGAGGAGGCAGCTGTTACCACCCATAAGAGCAGAATAGAATAAGCCTTAAGTAGAATAATAAATTAGAATAGGCATGATGGTAGAAAAAGTAAGATAGAGTGTTAGATGTAGGTCTACAGTAGAATAGCCTCCATGGAATACTAAGTGAGGTAGGGCTGCATGGTTATGGCTAACAGAATCCTGATAATTTGCATAATATTGCAATTATTATTACAATATTTGCGATATTTAATAATTATGTATTATTGATAATAAATTATTAATGTGTTAGTTGCTCATGGCATGTGTATTGTTATCATATCTCGTGGCCTCTGTAATGTTATTGTGCCTCTGTGTGAGCGCATGGATGGGGAGATGGGATGTGTACAACCCATTGTTCTGGTTAACCCTTTGTGTTATACTGTAAGGAAAGGAAGGCAGGGTGCTGAAGCTGACCAAATAAGATGTTTGATTCAGTTTCATGCTGAATACATAATTGCCCCAAAAAGAGCAACCTTGACTAAGAACAGAAGGGGAAAAAATGCACAATTCATTGTTTTAATAAATGATAATATTATCAATTATGTACATCAAGAGTTACATTTTGGACAAATTATGTTAAAATAATATTTCACAGAACTGTAAAAGATGCTTCATTTAATAATTACATTTCAACCTAGCAGACGGTAATTTTCTTTCACATAATATGCGAAAACAATCTGAATCTGAGCACTGCAGTTTTGGCTCTGAGGAGCGCTTCAGGCACATTGATCACTTAAAAATGTCATATTGTAATTTTATGTCCTCATTTTTTGCCTCCCTAACTGTGGATGGATGCCATTAATTTCAGAGCCTTGTCAGCATCCCCCCCTCTCATCCAGTGTTGCCACGTCTGCCTATTATAAGCAACTTTGGGCTTGTTTCTAAAGTGTAGTTGCTTATTTGGGCGTGCTTCCTAAATGTTGTTTAAACCAGTGGTTCTTAAACATCTTTATGTCATCATGGACCCCCAAATGAATATGTATGTGTCCCTCCCTAACCCCCGTCTGAAAATGGTTTGTGTCAGGCAGGGACTTTAACTTGAAGGTGTACGCCGTCTCAGTCACGCTCGCCACTTTTCTTTTCAGGCTATTTCAAGCGGAAAATCTTCAAAGTTTAAATATTGTTTTAGGCTATAAACAGAAACACCTCTCCGACAGTCATTTTCAGGACAGCGAGAGATGATAAAAGACAGGCACGTTGGCGGAGAAAGAGACAGAAAGTGGGACACAGGATGAAACAAGCGAGCGACTCCCTGGAGTCCATATCAGACGTTTATTTTCCTCTTCACTGGACAGAAAGGAAAATCAACATTTGGATGCACACACACACAAAACCCCTTGTTTGTGTTGCTATACATACAGTAGGAGGCTGGAGCACGTCACGTTGACTTGTCTTAATTCCTTAATCCGTACGCTCTGACCTCAATATTCATTAAAGGGATAGTTCACCCAAGAGATGACTTATTTTCTATCAATTACACACCCCATGAAGCCTTGAATTCATGGAGATGATTTAGTTTTTGTCACATTCCTAAGCCAATAATTTGATGCTAATGTCTCCGGTAGGAGACTCAAAGTTGACACTTTGAGTCTCCTACCGGAGCCGCCGCCGGTCATCAAATTATTGGCTTAGGAATGCGACAAAATCTCCATGAATTCAAGTCTCCATGGGGTGTGTAATCGATAGAAAAAAAAGTCATTTTGGGCGTGTACTATCCCTTTAATATAATACCCAGTATTACCCCTCACTATTGTCAGCACTGGGCAAAAGCTCATAGTCCCTTCAAAATGTTAATTTGTTATACCCAAAACATGCATTTGCCATCACAGCCATTGCATATAATAAGTGTACACACATACTAAGGCCTCTTGGCAGATATAACACTCTGGTTAGACAAGACACAGAGTACCAGATGGTAGATCTGTCTCTCTCTCACTCACTCACACAGAAACATGCTTTAGGGTATATACATGCATACTTTGGAAAATCGCTGTAGTTGGTCATACCTTTAGTTTGAAACAGCTTGTGCTGTTATTAGCCACTGAAACACTGAACAGCATATGCAAGGCTGAAGCGGAGTGTAAGCACAGACAAAAGCTGTGTTTACATTTAGCCTACAATTTCTGCATTTAGCGGATGTCTAAGTATGTAGTCGCCTGGCTCCGTGCAAATTCTCGCTGACAACTTGGAATGCAGTTGTTGTTGACAATGATGTTATCTGTTGTTTTGAAAATGTTGCTTCGATATTCTGTCAGTATTCTCCATGCGTATTTTCTAATTCAGTGGTTCTCAAACTATTCCGTGCCAAGGACCCCCAAATTGATACATATCAACCCACGGACCTCCATTTGAAAAGATATGCCAGGGACCCCCAAAAGAGACCATTAAGGCTATAGCACTATAGCAGTTATTCCGAACCATTTTAATTTCAAGGAACCCAATTTGACATGCATTAGGCCATGGACATCCATTTGATGGCATTTGTATCTCTGGGACCCCAATATACACGGTAAAAATCAATGTTAATCAAACTCTGAGAGTGTACGGGTCCATTTGGTTCCAATTGTACACTCTCTGAGTTACAGACCCATAAGGGTCCATTTGTTTCCTGACTATCAATCATTTGACTGGGGACCCCCTGGAACCCCCTCAAGGACCCCTGGGGGTCCCCAGATCCCACTTTGAGAACCACTCTTCTTATGTGTACAGGCAAACAAATACACTTGAAAACAGTGTACACACAATAAAGGTGACACAGCATCTTGTGAATACAGAATCCATGCATGCCACACACTTTGACATGCAACGTAAACAAATGTTTCAATGTTCTTAAATCTGCCTCCAACAAAAGATCAGGTTTTTGTGTGATCCAGTATCACTATCTGAATTGACTTTGTACACCTAGATGCTTCAATTCTTGCTCGGGATTTTGGCCATGGTGGAAGAAAGCACGGTTACTTTGAGTTTCGAGCACTTTTGTTTCCTGCCGCTCACAGCAGACCTCCATTTGCACACTACGCAACTTCTGACTCCAGTAGATCAGTGGTTCCCAAACGTTTTAGCTTGAGAGTCCCAAAAGAGAAATTAGTGGAATTAGTGGAAACTAGTGGAAATAGCAGATCTACAAGCTCACAACGTATCTTCGTTTTTCGAATTTATGAAATGTCTTAGATTTTTGGCATTTATGGAATTATTTAGAAAAATGTCTGAATTTGTTTTAAATTCATGAAGAATATTGATAGTGTTTTGGGGGAAAAAAATATTAAATTAAAAACAAAATGTAGGAAAAAAAAAAAAAGTAAAGGGGACATTTACTTGCGACCCATAAAAATTGACCCGCGACCCACAAAATGGGTCCCGACCCACTGTTTAGGAACCACTGCAATAGATCCCCTGTCCAGGAAGACTTTCACCCACCTCTGTGCATTCTCCTTCTCGCTCATGTGCACACGCACGCACACACATTTGAAATATTTATTTATGTCCACATAAACAGAAGTACAGGAATTCCTTGTTGTACAAAGGACATAAACACTGCCAGTGCAGTCAGACAATAGGAAAACAGCCAGTTACAATTAAGTGCCCATACTGCAGAACATTGTTCCATACAATATTACATACAATACAATATATATTGACATACTTGTCAGACACAGCAGACATTAATCATGGATAAAGGAAACGGAGCGGCTTCCTAATAATAGCTATACTGAGCAGCACCTTGCTAACTGTAAACTTGGCCCTCCTTTTGGAGAGGCCGGCCATTTGAAGGCCCCTCACGACCAACTTGTGCACGTGCCCTAGGCCAGTGGTTCTCAAAGTGGGGTCCCAGGGGTCATTGGGGGGGTTTCAGGGGGTCCCCAGCCGAATTAATAGTTAGGAACCAAATTGACCCTTATGAGTCTTTAACTGAGTGTACAAATGGAACCAAATGGAGGCTTCCTCGAAGCTGTAATCAAAAGTACAGCTGAAGTGCAGAAGACTTTCAACCACCTCTATGCATTCTCTTTCTCTCTCATGTACACGCACGCGCGCACCTAATTCTCCTAAAATAGGGCCCCTTCCACATGAATGTGTATATGTGCATACTCACTCTCTTACTCACTCTCTCACACACACACACACACACACACACACACGGTAGTGGCACTAGGCAACCGGGCCAGCGGTGCAGCTATGCTCCCAGCAGGGTAAATAAGTTAGGCAGGCTGACTGACTACCAGTCTCAATACAACAAGGCAAGGGTTCATTCAACTACACTCACACACACACACCAGTCTCTCTCTATACAGGAGTCCCAAGTCTATTCACTGTCTGTGTTGATATTCCACCGGCGAAGTGAGTTGGCCAGAGAGAGACAGGAGAGAGTTGTGTGTGTGTGTGTGTGTGTGTGTGTGTGTGTGTGTGTGTGTGTGTGTGTGTGTGTGTGTGTGTGTGTGTGTGTGTGTGTGTGTGTGTGTGTGTGTGTGTGTGTGTGTGTGTGTGTGTGTGTGTGTGTGTGTGTGTGTGTGTGTGTGTGTGTGTGTGTGTGTGTGTGTGTGTGTGTGTGTGTGTGTGTGTGTGTGTGAGAGAGAGAGAGTGGCAGCTACAGTAGGTGGCTAATTCTCTGTCTGTCTCTGTGTGTCACACAGTGCATGTTAACTCTCCCTGTAGTCTGGGAAACAAAGTTTGGGGTGTGTGTGTGTGTGTGTGTGTGTGTGTGTGTAGCCCGCTTTAGCATGTAGATGTTAAAGTTAGTAGCTCTAGTACTTACTGGTTCTGTTTATGAAGAAGACACATTACATAGAAGCCCTTTACATAGTAGGTATTTAAAAGGGCTAACTTTAAGACTCCTCTCCTCTCTTTTTTTCTTCGCTATGTAGTGTAAGTTTATCACACTCTGCCTTTTCTCATATTTTTTATATTATTACCAACAGTGGTGTAAAGTAACCAAGTACATTTACTTAAGTACTGTACTTAAGTACAATTTTGAGGTATTTGTACTTTACTTGAGTATTTCCAATTTCCAAAACTTTTACTTCTACTCCACTACATTTCTGATCCAAATATTGTACTTTTACTCCACTACATTGTGAGCTTGTAGATCTGCTATCTTCAAAAGATTTTTATACATTTTGAACTTGTGAAATGGGACATTCTGCACAATGAGTACTTTTACTTTTGGTACTTTAAGTATATTTTGGTGCCAAAACTTTTGTACTTTTACTCAAAGTAAATTTTGATTACTGGACTTTTTACTTGTAACAGAGTATTTCTACACTGCAGTATTGATACTTTTACTTAAGTAAAAAATGTGAGTACTTTTTCCACCACTGATTACCAGCCACCAAATGCTTTCAGATTTGGACAGGGCTGATAGTCTGGCTACTGTGCCAGCTACTTTGGCAATAATGTCCTGTTATGTCCTACAAGGTAGTAAAGCTGTGAATGTGACTATCTGGTGTTCAACTTTCCACTTGTCATTGTGGCCAGCTCCGCCGCATGTTTGTTGCCCATCCCTGGGGAATTTCCAGCAGCTATACGTAGTATCGTCAGCCCAAATGCTGGTAAATCTGCGTCTGTGGCTGCTGCTAGAGTTGTCAACACTCTTATTAGTCAGTTGGGAATGGGGGCTGTACGTGTTTTAACTTTCAAAACAAACCAAACCAAATACACTACCAGCCACTTTGACGCGGCATGGTCATCATCATTTGGAGGTCCAGTTCTATCCTAATTTAAAAGGGGCTTGTAGTCCAACTTTTGTTTTACTAGCGTTTTTTCATTAGCTTTTTTTTTTGTCTGCTAGGTTCTAGCTATGTTCTGCCAGACCACTTCTCCAATTTCCACCACATTTCGCACAAAAAAATCTATCATGCCCGGAGCCTTTGGATAGTGTACTTTCCATTGGTCAGTATACATTTGTATCCCTTATTTGGCCCATATTGTGCCTCCTATTTGTCTGGGTGGGTGCAGAGCCTTGTATTAGAGAGTTCTGCCACTGAGGGGGCAGAAACTGCGTCGGTCACGTGGTTCATGTAAACTGGAAATAGTTACAAACGCCCATAGACTCGCATTCCGTAAACTTCCGGTTTAGGGCTTTGTCACTATTCGCCAATAGAAGGCTATGTAGAAGACCTGGCCCAAAGAAATGGACGGAGGTGACGTAACTCTCCTTGAATGGCTCTGGGTGGGTGGCTCCGATGTTGCCAGATCTGTGCGTGAAACAAGTGGACCATGAATATTTAGGTGCTCCGGTGCCTGGCCTTAAGGTGGACTGACTTAAAGGAGAATTTTGGACTAAAGTTTTATTACCTTTTCTATGATGTTATGATATCTTAGGATGAATGGTACAGTAGAAAAATGTCATAACTCCACCCCTGGTCCGCTACAGCTTAAAATGTGCGCGGATGGGCCTTAGGTTAGATCACATATTTTAATAGCTTTTTTTTTTTTTTTTTTTTTTGTCACTATGAACATCAGATCTCACAAAAAAAAAAAGAAAAAAAAGCTATTAACCAGGGGTGGAGTTATGACATTTTTCTACTGTACCATTCATCCTAAGATATCATAACATCATAGAATAGGTAATAAAACTTTGGTCCAAAATTCTCCTTTAAGGTAGACCAGTAATTCTACACAGAGCTAATGTGACACCAACTCATAACCCCTGCATGAGGGCACGTAGGTGTCAAAATCTAGAGGTCCGGCCCGAATTTCTAGTTCTATAACATTCCTGACGGGTACAGCCTAAATACCAGCATTTGACCAGCTACCTCTATTGTTTTTTCGAGCCACTGGAGCCGGTAGACAAAGAATGCTTCAGTAACTATTATTATGTACTCTCGTACTCCTCCACCACACCCAAGTAAACAACAAACTACCCATCATCTAGGCCAGAGGTTTTAAAACTTGTTGTGCCCAAGGCACACCAAAGGGCATGGGCAAGTCCAAATCTCAAGGTATATCTCTATCCCTCTACGTGCAAAATAGCCTCTATAACACGTGTTATCATCGCTCTTATCACGCTGTTAACATATTTTTATTTGTCACTACTCATATATATAACAAGGTACAATGAGATGAATGAGATGCAATTTTGTGAGGTCCTCAAACTATTGTGCTGTACCATACAATGACAATAATGATAACAAATAACCAGTGGTGGAAAGAACATTTTGAGGTATTTGTACTTTGCTTGAGTATTTCCAATTTCCAATACTTTTACTCCACTACATCTCGGATCCAAATATTGTATTTTACTCCACTACATTTATTTGAAAGCTTTAGTTACTTTGTAGATTTAGATTATTATTACAAAACACACATTAACCACAACAGCCCTACAGTATATGCATTTCGGCCATTTGAAAATAGCCGATCTACAAGCTCACAATGTGTCGCGATGTGACGCATTGTGAGCTTGTAGATCCAAAAGATGTTTAAACATTTGAAAACTTGAAACGGGACATTCTGCATAATGATTACTTTCTACTTTTGGTACTTTTACATTTTTTGAACAGAGTATTTCTACATTGCAGTATTGATACTTTTACTTAAGTAAAACATTTTAGTACTTTTTTCCACCACTGCAAATAACCTAGCATCGAACCTAAACCTATCTAGTGCACGTTGATTATACTGTGTATTTCACCTTCAAATCAGCGTCAGCCTGTGTGGAGGTGGACACGACAGCTTGAGGCATCCCCATATTGAATATCACCAAGGACACACTATGTTCGGAAATGTCCATTGGCTTTCTTATCAGTCTTGGCAGTATTAAATGTTTGTATCAGCATGTGGGGACAGTACTAATATGCATCAGCTCTACAAATGCAAGAGAATATGCTTTATGATGGACATTTGCTTTCTTATCAGCCTGAAAAGCTGCCAAATACTGCCTATCTAATAATAATAATACATTTTATTTGTAACACACTTTATATTTGAAACAGATCTCAAAGTGCTACACATTTTAAAAACACTTCCTATCTGCTTGGAAGCCAGTTACTGTACAATTGTTACAGCTCTGGGCGGGCTAGCAGCTTAGCTACTGGTTCTAAACCTAAAGAGTGTGCTCGACTGTGTCCGAAACAGTAGGTCAGGACCCATCTTTGGGTCGCGGACCAATTTGTATGGGTCACGAGTAAATATCATTTTTTTCCCGTTTCCTACATTTAAAAAATATATAGATATTGTTTCAAAAGGTTTTTAAAGATTTTTTTTAAAGCATTTCATAAATAATTAAAAAAATGAATAAATAAAAATAAAGGTTAAGAAGTAGTGAAAGTAGCAGATCCACAAGCTCCACAATGTGGCGCGAAGCGACGTGTTGTGAGCTTGTAGATATGCTATTTTCACTATAGTTTGGGTCCCGGGCAAACATGTAATTTCTAATTTGGGTCTTTTGAGCTAAAAAAGTTTGTAGCCACTGTTCTAATGAGCCTGGGAGGCACTTTCCCATCATTATTGGAAGCTACAAGTACATCAGCCTTAGAGACACCCATGAACTATTATGTTATTCCTCTAAGGATTCTGTATTTTGTATGAATGTTCCTTGGCCTTCTAATTAGACTAGAGAAAATATTGTTTCACATCAGCCTTGAGCTTTATTTATTTTTACAATGAAAGTATAAGAAGCTACAGTACAGTACATAGTTCATTTCCTTGCTAGTCTAGTCGGCCTCAGAGGCTTATAAGTAAGAGTGTTTGGATGGATGCTCTTACATTAGCGCTGGGTGCTGGTATGAAGATATACCTTCAGTGGTGATTGTCTATACTACCACGATAGATCTCCATTAGGTATAGGGATGCTCATATAAAGAAATAAGATTGTTAATCATAACTCGTTAATGGTTAATTCATTGTTAATAAGAAAATACATTATTTACAAAGGATTAATGTCTGCTGTGTTATTTTCATGTAGCCGAATGTACATTTTACAATATTTTTTTAAATTAGATTTTTGATAATATACTGGTTCATCAGTTAGATTGGGAACAGTCTAAAACTATACTCTTTTTAAGATGGGTTATACAACAGTCGGTGCTGATCAAGCAGTTTGACTGACTTCAGAGCGGTGTTATAATTATATATATATAACATAATGCATATTAGTCGCTTAGCAACGTGTGCAACCAGAGCAAATTAACACTTCTTCATCAAACCTTGATATCTCAGTGTTTTTAATTCACAGTATGACATCAAAACAGTCAGTCTGAAAGCAAATAGAACACTTGAGGCTGTGTGAAGAGCATCATGGCTATAGGGCTGGAACCGGAATCGGTTCCATCACATTTGGAACAGTTTTCCAGAACCGTTTTTATGACACTCACTGTCAGAGCTCATGTGTGGACTTCACGTCTGCTATTCTATTACTCAAACTTTTTAAATTTCAAGGACCACCATAACTCTGAGAGGGTACACATGGAACCAAATGGACCCGTAAGGGTCCATTTGGTTCCATGTGTACCCTCTCAGAGTTACATAACTGTAAGGGTCCATTTGGTTCCATTTGTACACTCGCAGAGTTACAGACCTGTAAGGGTCCATTTGGGTCCATTTGGTTCCATTTGTACACTCTCAGAGTTACAGACCTGTAAGGGTCCATTTGGTTCAATTTGTACACTCTCAGAGTTCAGAGTTACAGACCTGTAAGGGTCCATTCGGAAACCCCCTATAGGAATCGTTAAAGGGAAACGTTTAGGAATCGAACCGTTAAGAGGGAATCGTCAAGGAACCGGAATCGATCCCAACCCTAATCATGGCGTTGTTGTACCTGTACGGCATGAGCCGAAGGCATCATCAGTACAGCTGTGATGTTATTCACCATAACACACACACACACACCGTCTCATGTTCTATTGCTCAACTCAACAGGTTCATAGTGTTTACAGAGCCCTGCTAATCAGCTCCTTGCTGCTTTGTGCCTGTAACCTTTTACCCTCTTTATGGGTGCTTACTACAGATGTACCCATACCATTTTTTCCTTCCTGATACCTGATACCGATTACAATTCCCATAACTGGGAATACCAGTGTGTAATAAAAAAAATCTAGGACAGTGGGGTTTAGGGGTTCCTTGAGGGGGTTACAAATGGACCCTTACAGGTCTGTAACTCTCAGAGTCGAGGGTGTCCTTGAAATTAACTTGAAAGAGAAAGAAGCAAGCACTCATCAGACGAGTAGTTCAAAGTACGTGTGTATCAGGTGCACGGTTCAGGCAGAAACAGTTTCTTTGAAAGGAATACCAGCACTCACTTCAGTCTAGGGGTCTTCAACGTTTTCAGGCCAAGGACCCCCTAGCTGAGTGAGAGATGAAGCAGGGACCCCCCTCTATATTGTATAAAATTGTGTTTCAGATTTAACTTATTTTTTTACTTGGTCTGCCCTTTTTCCCTCTACACCTATACCTCTTTGCCAAAAAATAGCCGCAAAAATTAGCTTGTAGATCTGCTATTTTTGGCTAAAGTTCTCCTCTGAAAAGGGATGCTAGGGTTCAAGTGGTAAAGGTAAAACAAAAAAAATCATATCACACAAAGATTTGGCGGACCCCCTGTAGTAACTCTGAGGACTCCCTAGGGGTCCCGGACCCCCTGTTGAAGACCCCTGCTTTAGTCTATTTAGGATCTTGTTTATTCAAGTCTTATCCCCCCCAGCAGCAGCTCATAAGACGGACGTTTTGGATACACGCTGAGGAAGGCCTGTGGCTCTTATGAGCTGCTGCTGGGGGGATAAGACTTGAATAAACAAGATCCTAAATGGACTAAAGTGACTGAGTGCTGGTATTCCTTTCTAAGAAACTGTCCTTAAAACTAAAACATTTGAGAACCACTAATCTAGGTATAAATACAAATTCCATTAACAAGTCACAGCTACAAGTTAGTAAAAATAATAATGTAAATAGAACAGCATTAAAAAATATTACTGTAAATGAAATCCTCATGTGACAAATTACGTGTTATCGGAACGGATACCGATACCAGCATTCTGGGCCGTATCGGCAGCTTTTCCGATACTGGTATGGACATACCTTCGTACTTTCTGCTATAGCTACGTATACACGTATGTACATTAACATTGGACTGTAATATGTTTGTGTCTATAGCTGTACGGGGATGCAGAGCCCCCCTCATCTCCTGACTGTCAGTGCCTGTGCCTGGGTCAGCAGTCTTTGTCGCCGTAAGTTAGCCTGCCATCGGAATGAAAGCCCCCTAACCCTGAAAAGTCCTCCTCCTTTATATGCCTGTCTTTACCCCTCCCTCCCTCCCTCCCTCCCTCCCTCCCTCCCTCGCTCGCTCCATCCCTCCCATCAGCGGTCTGTCCGTGAACGTGAGCCTGCCACTGGAATGAAGCCCCCCTCCTCTCTGCTGCCACCCCTCCCTTTTTCTTGTGTTCCTTTGTTTTACTTCCCTGCAAGATTTGCCATGTTTCTGTGATTTAATTCAAAACCCCTTTACCAGCCACACCCCCCCCCCTTATACCATGACAGCGCTGCACCAAGTACACACATGCTCGTTGCCACAAACATATGCCGTACGGCATTTCGATACTCCACACAGCACTTTGTTTTTGTGTGCGTGTGTGTGTTAGGGATGGGACGATATGGAAATTACACGTCACGATTATTGTGGCATAATTGCGAATGACGATAATCAAAATATGCTTAAAATGCCACTTTTGTTAACCACTTGAACCCCCAGCTTCCCTATTCTGGGGGGAACGTTCGCCAAAAATAGCAGACCTACAAGCTCACAACGCATTGCGTTGCAACGTGTTGTGAGCTTGTAGATCTGAGCACCCCAAAATGCACTCTAGAGGTCAGTTTTGTCAAGTATAGACGTTTTTTAAATGGTACTGAATTTGCAGCTCAACAAAAGCCAATTCATCCTAGTGTATGACGGAGGACAATTTCACGATTAATTACAATCTCTGCAATACGATTATTGTGAGCGTTTTTTTTAAATCACGATAAACGATAACGATTATCGTCCCATCCCTTGTGTGTGTGTGTGTGTGTGTGTGTGTGTGTGTGTGTGTGTGTGTGTGTGTGTGTGTGTGTGTGTGTGTGTGTGTGTGTGTGTGTGTGTGTGTGTGTGTGTGTGTGTGTGTGTGTGTGTGTGTGTGTGTGTTTTTGTCCCGGTCCTTCTTTGGGGGTCCTTCACAGGAAAATGTTTAAGAACCACAGGTTTAAACGACATTAGGAAACACTCTTCTTCATCAAACCTTGATATCTCAGTGTTTTTAATTCACAGTATGTAATCAAAACAGTCAGTCTGAAAGCAAATAGAACACTTGAGGCTGTGCATCATGGCTATAGGGCTGGGATCCAGAGGAACCGTAGGAACCGGATCCAACATGGAGGAACCGGAATCGGTTCCATCATATTTGGAACCGTTTTCCAGAACCGTTTTTACGACACTGACTGTCAGAGCTCATGTGTGGACTTCACGTCTGCTGTACTATTACTCAAACTTTTTAAATTTCAAGGAGTTACAGAACTGTAAGGGTCCATTTGGTTCCATTTGTACACTCGCAGAGTTACAGGCCTGTAAGGGTCCATTTGGTTCCATTTGTACCCTCTCAGAGTTACAGACCTGTAAGGGTCCATTTGGAACCGGAATCGACCCAAATAAGCCCAAATAAGCAACTACACTTTAGAAACAAGCCCAAAAAAACACAACCCCCCATATTTACAAGCAACCTCACAGAAAACAAAACAAGCCCAACGTTGCTTATAGTAAGCAGACATGGCAATACAGGCCATGGCCCCAAAACTGCATGTCAGCACATCCAGACAGACATGTCACCCCCTCTCTCAGTCTCCCCACACACACACGCACACACCAGTGAAGCTGCTGAAACGGGGGTTTCTTCTGATCTCTTTGTAGTGGTTTGTTTGTCCCGTGGCACACAGCACATACCAATGTTCATCCATTCATTAAAAGAGGCGTACGTATAACAACAACACACTCATCATCTCACACACTTTCTTGTGGGAGTGTGCAGTGGTGGAAAAAGTACTACATTCTTTTTTTTACTGAAGTAAAAGTATCAATACTGCAATGTAGAAATATTCTGTTACAAGTAAAAGTCTGGTAATCAAAATTGACTTGAGTAAAAGTACAAAAGTAATGGCATCAAAATATACTTAAAAGTAAAAGTACTCATTATGCAGAATGTCCCGTTTCACAAGGTATGTATAAAATGTTTTAAAATCTTTTGAAAATAGCAGTGTACTCGGTGTACTCGGTTGTGCTTTGAGAGCTTGTACTCGGTGGCCAGCTTGTACTAATAGCCAAAAAACATAAAATAATGTTATAGCTTAAATCTAAAATGACACAGATGCGTTCCCGGATTGAATGGGTTAAGTGGTAAAATTATAGATAGGGAAGGCAGGTACATGCTGGATGTTACAATTTGGCATTCTCATAAACAATAAGTTGTTATATGCATATTGGAAATTGTGTTTGAAAATTTCCCATACTCAATGCTGCGATGTCAGGACTGGATGTATCATCTCCTTGCTGCTACTTGACCACACCAACACCACTCCACTAACACAGGGACACAAATCATTGATATGCATTTAATTTCATATTTAACAGTAGAAAGGTGATAATGATGAATGTACGTTTCAGATTTTAACCCATTTCCATATAATTAAAGAAACCGATATTGTTGTCTAGACATGGCCTAGTATGTAAATATCTGAAGTTGTTGAAGTCCTTATCTGGTCTTACCCTACAATACTTAAATTAGATGCAAATTAAATCTGTCATTTAGTGTTGAAAGAAACACTTTACGATCCATTTCCTTTCCCTCAGTCAGCACTCTCACTACTTGTGCCAGCAGCTTCAGTGAGAAAAACACTGAGAGAAACATGAATCTACTTTGGGCTCTGCATTTCGTCTCACTGTTTACCGTAATTTTGTAATTATCTACGCCAGGGCGGGAAGGCCAGATAATGTTGTCGCCCCTGTTTGTGTGTTTGTGTCATCAAGGTCCATTATTTATTCAGCATTTGAGCCACGGACCACCTATTTGATGAGACTTAGACTCTCAGACCAAAAACGTATTATACAATATTTTGTGGTCGTTGGATAAGATTTTGTCCACAATTCCATGCTGTATTGATGTGGTACCATAGGAGATATAACAGGCAAACATTGATCAAAATAACAATTATTTAATTAAGTAATGCAGATATTTAACAATAATTTAACTCTTGAGAGCGTAAAATGAATTACGGGTCCATTTGGTTTAATTTTACGCTCTCAAGAGTTAAAGATCTAATAAGGGTCTATTTTGGTTACCAACTCTCCATCATTTAGCTGGGGACCACCTGGAACCCCTTCAAGGACCACTGGTGGTCCCCGGACCACTGGTTGAGAACCACTGATCTATTGCATAACCAGTCTCCTGGACCGTTCAGCGTCAGACTTTTCATGCATACTCCCAGTAGGAAGGAAGACACACCACCCACCATTTTTCTAATGTGAGATTGCGGTCTAGCCAACACTCCTGAATCGCCGCCTTCCACAATCAGGCATCAATCAGGGTCTTGAGCTCTGCAATGGTGGCTCCGCTGTCACACGCAGTGCATCTACAGTACATCTGGGGTCTTCAACAGAGGGTCCCCAGAGTTACTACAGGGGGTCCGGCAGATCTTTTGTGTGATGGGGAACATTAGCCGAAAATAGCCGATCTACAAGCTCACAACGCCTCGCAGCGCGAGGCGTTGTGAGCTTGTAGATCGGCTATTTTCGGCTAATGTAATTTTTTGTGAGCTTGTAGATCGGCTATTTTCGGCTAATGTATTTTCGGAGAGTCTGTGTTGCGGGAAAATAGAGCAGACCAAGTACAGAGCCAACGGTCAAGTCGACTAAATATTAAGGGTTTAAAAGTGTAACTGTCTGAAAATACACATTAACATGAATCCAAACAACCATCTATTTAATCTGCTATACAGTTTTATACAATATTTAGTGGGGGTCCCTGATTCATCGCTCTCTCAGCTAGGGGGTCCTTGGCCTGAAAAATGTTGAAGACCCCTGATCTACGTACTGTATATGTGGTGCGCCTCTTTCCTTTCCTGCCTGTGCCCTGGGTTGGCTCCCACATTGTCAGTTCAAGGCCACCAGTTCCGGGTGCCTGGCACACTGCCCACCCAGCCTCATCATTCTCTTTCTCTGACGTTGACACGTGGTACAGTAGGTCCCCGTAGAGGTCCACGTTTCTGATGTGGCACCATTTGACACGTATTCGGCACCTATTTGTAGCATTCTTGTGTTGACTGACTCCATCCAGGGCCCTTTCCTGTTGTGCTGTGAGTGTCCATGTCTCGGCCCCATGCATACACTGCAGTGGTTCTCGACCTTTTTAGACAGAGACCCCCCAAAATAATCATATTTGAAATAGGGACCCCCCCACCCTGACAAAGCACTTGGAACTAAGAGTTGAGGCATTACATTTAGTTTGACACGGTTCCACAGATAAATTTTGTGAAAATAGCCGATCTACAAGCTTGTAGATCGACTATTTGCACCGTTTTTGCCTCTTTCTTATATTATTTGACAATTTGGCCAATGTTTGACCAGTTTTTATAGTATATAGTATAGTTTGTTGATTACTCTTGATGCAGTAATGGTCTTTTTCCCCCCATTTGTTTTAGGTATTAAAAAGGTCTTAAAAGGCCTTAAATTGACACTTCACTGTCATCTGGAGACCCCCCCCCGGGGGTCCCGACCCACAGGTTGAGAACCACTGCCATGCAGCAGTACTGACGTCACTGTGTTTTCAAATAAATCAATCTGGATTCCTTAGATCATGACGCAGAGGGGTCTACAAATATAAATATATACGGTTGGCAGCTGTAAATATACCTGGGAGGCTCGCCCATGCATGTGAAGCCTATGTGTGGGAAACACAGAGAGCTTGAATGCGTTTTGCAGTTTTTCTTGGTTCTTTACAACCATTCAAACTAGCCAACTTTCCTCTTGCAGTCATGTCCAGAGAGGTTGGCTAATGGCTACAGTCCCGTGGGCCTTGAACTTCTTAACACTGGCAGTGGACACAAGAACATCAAGGTCTTCTTACCTTACATTGACCATGCCAGGCTAGTACCCTTTTTCCTGACCTCGTCAGGGTCAGGCCACTGTCTGGTTTTCCATTTCAGTGTGATTCACAGTGGCACAAAATAACACAGTGAGTCATTTCTCCCCTTTAAACTGGCTGCATGATGAGTGATTATAAGATTGAAAACACCTGTTATAGGCTACTTTAAACCCAATTGTCTACTTAAAGTATCACACTATACATATTACAACTTCGAAAGGGGTACCCTTTCGAAGTTTCGAATATAATTGTGAACAGGCGATTTTATTACATTTTTGTAGAATAATATTAAAAGTATTTTTTTTTGTTCCACTACAAACCAAAGACAGACATGTATGGACAATAAAATAAGATTATCATCTTATATTGCAGTACTCGAGTCAGTAGCCAAACATTACATCCCACTCGGTTGTCCCACACAGTTGACCTAATCCAATAATCTGTGTAATGAATGGGATGTTGTGGAGTATCTATTGGTGTTCTCTAATGGCCTGACACGCCTCGAGAATGAAAGCTCTGTGGCAAAACAAATGAATATATTATGAAGGAATATGATATGAGCTGTCTAACAGTCCTCAGAATTGAAAGCAAATTCATATTCATTTAGCAGCAGCGGTGAGCCACCATAACGTGATATTTGCCACACATACACACAAAAAAGACACAAACTTGTGTTTGTCTGTCTTTAAAAAATGTGGAAATGTGAACAGTTGTAGAGCTGTGTTAGTGTAACATGCTGTGGCAATGCAACGGGATGAACTGATGGTCATGGAATCACAATTTGAATGACCCCCAAACCGCTGAAAGCTGTTTGGCAGAACGACGGAATAAATAAATGAAATGTGAACCATTGCTGTCAGATGAAAGCTCTTCGCATCCGTTAAGAAAAGTTACGTACCCGCCCACCCACACACATTCTGGTTGCTGCTAACATTTCTTTTTTTAGTATGATTGAAAAATAAACAATCTGGACGAAAGCCACACGCACACCAATAATGGTGTAAAGTAATAATCTTGTCCAGTGAGCCCAAACTAACGGGTTAGTCAAGTCAATAGAATACAAGAACGCTCACCCCCAAAACACGCTTGCCCCGGGTCAAATCCGGTGACCTCAGAACGGTCGCCACCAGGTATTCCTAAAACGTAACCTCAGTAAAACTATGCCTAACCCTAAACGTATTCCTAACCAAACCCCAGTAAAACAAATACAAGAATACAAGAACGGACCGCTGGGGGCGAGTGGTCTGCGAAAAAAAAATGGGGGTGAGTGTGTTTTGGGGTGAGCGGTCCAGTTACAGTTTGTTATTGATTTAGGCTATACTGTATCAACCATCATACTCACACCATGATCTTCAAAGTTAGAACTTGGCATCTGTAGTGTGAGTGTCCACCAAAAGAAGTTGTGCCATTTTATCCTATTCCGATGTGTTCTAGCTTCTCTCTGATTAATAATTCATGGTTAGCTCAGTCCTGTATAATGTGTCCTAACGTGACCAGCAGCTATTCTGATCTCAGAGGGAGATAAGAAGGAGAGATCATGGCAGGAAAACATGCCAAGTTACCAGGTTACAGCTCTGGGGGGGAAAAAAGAATTAGAAGGTGGAAAATAAAACATAATAGGAGAGAGGGATAAGAAAGTAAAGAAACCAAGGAGAAAGTCTTACTAGTCCAGAGAGAGATGAAAAAAAGAGAAAAAAAAGCGTAGGAGGTGGAAGATAAAAGATGACAAGAAAAATATATCGTTGCTGTCGGGCATTAACCTCTTATCTCCATAATCTAACTTTTTTTTGTTTTTTTCCCCGTAAATGAACGCCCTACTAACGATCATACAACAGCGTCACACAAAAGTATCAAAAATAGCAAATCTACAAGGGCGGAACGCGGCGCGAAGCGACACGTTTTTGAGCTCGTCGATCTGCTATTTTTCCTATTTTAATCCTGAAAAAGTAACAGTTTTGGACATAATGAGGTTTCCGCCCGACAGAGACGGTACGGAAAGAAGCCGGAGGAGAGGAGGGAGACTGAGGCTTGAGATGAAAGGAGGAGAGAAGAGCCAGAGAGAGCTGAAGCTGGAAGAGATGAGAGACTGGGGGCTTGATATTAAAGAACAGAGTGAGAGTGTTGAAGCTTGCTTCTCTGGGCACCTCTTTGATCTTTTCTCTGTTCGGTTTTCCGACTACAGACGATAACGTCTCATGAGTCTCACTATTCTGAGGAGAGAAACAAGGCAGCATTTAGTCTCAATCCCTGGCTTGTGTGTTGTTGCTGTGATGGTTTTCTTCTTCATCATTTCTTTGTTAGGGACGTTGGTGAAGGGGGAGGTTATAGTCTGAAGACAGGTGCCAGTGTCCTTAGATACCATCTGAGCGAAGATGATTGATTATATTGTTTCTAACTACCAGATACTATAGGACCACATTCACCACAATGGAAACAAGAACCCAGGACTGTTTTTGTGTTATTTTAGCTTTAAAAATAAATACAAATAAAAATACATTTTCATCCCACTCCTGGGCGCTACTCTCCCTCTGCCAGCCTGGGGAGAGCCCCGAACTGAGCTTGCTTCCTTCAATGCATGAGGAGTGAGCAGGCCGCTTCTTATCACCTGGCAGGGGGGAGTTTCCCCGGTTGGACGTAGCGCGTGGAAGGAACACGGTATTCCAACCAGTTCCTTTCCCCTGCATCAGGCGCTCCGGCTGACCAGGCAGTATAGAGACCAGGATTACTGCATGTTTTTTGTGAGAGTACCTACCCTAGGGGACACGGGGAGAACATGCAAACTCCACGCAGAAAGGCCCTTTCGCCAACCCCACCTAGGGTATGGGCACTGATGACGCGGAGGAGAGAACATGCCCCTATAGCACCCACAGTGTCCCCGGCGGGAATCAAACCCAGGACCTTTTAGCTGTGAGGCGACAGCACTACCGACTGCACCACTGCCCCTTCTTTTTAGCTTTAATGTCTTACTGTACCATGGGCTGTTTGCATTTCTGACTAATAAAGTAAATCAATCAATCAATACGGTACCAATAATCAACTTTGCAATGACCAAATAATGTATTTGGCCACACAGCTTACTTTCCTTTTTGCGCTGCATTTGGAAATAATATTCCTTGGATTAGGAAGTGTTGCTGTTAAAATACTTAGCTAAATGACACGGCATCCCTTCAACTCAAAATGTTAAGGAATCCCAACTCTATCAGTTACATTCACATGGGTAATACTTTGTCTTTAGAGTGGGAGTCTGCAGCATTGTGGTTTTGAGTGAGAGTCTTTAGCAGGGTAGTTTTAGTAGGAGTTGAGAAATGTCCTACTAACACAACAATTTGTATTTCCTTTTTTTTCTCCCTCCTCCTCTAGTGGGTGAGATCAGTCCGAGTGATTCCCTGGAGGTGCCAAACGAAGCTGCCATGTCGGTGAGCGTGCACGAGAACCGCAAGTCGCGCGCCAGCACCGGTTCTATGAACATCTCCCTGTTCCACAAGCCCTCGCACCCCGACAGCGTCCTGACACACCTGAACACGCTGAGGAAACAGTGCATGTTCACCGACGTCACGCTGTGGGCCGGGGAGCGCTCCTTCCCGTGTCACAGGTAAGACGAGAACAAGACGCTTTCAGCCGAGTTCAGTTTAAAATGTGTCTATTGGTGGTGGATAGCTGTAGTTGTGATACCATTTAAAACTCAAACTGAAATTAAATCGCTAGCACGGGGCTCTTAAGCTTAGCTGGTACGTAATGCTATCCATGAATTAACCAATTATGACCCATTATATCACAGTTTTCTGGAAAACGTATGTTGCTATATCAGTGGTGCTCAAACTCATTCAAGTAAAGGACCCCCAAAATTATATGTATTTGGCCGCGTACCTCCATCCAGATTTGAGTTAACCCATTTAGACCTGAGGCCGATTCTAAAAACGCCTTCTAAATCCTGACCTAAGTTTTCTGAAAAACTTCTATGTTGCAATATACTGTACATAGCAACAGGAACTCCAAAAGGGGTTCCCGTCCTGAAAGGTTTAGTTACAAATACGGGTTCCCGCCCAAAATGGGTTAAAAGTGTTCCAGTGGCGGAACAAATGAAAGCCGGGCCGGGAGGCACAGCACAGTGATCAGGCCCCCCCTGCGCACCCTGGGTGCACAAATTTTTTTGCGGGTTTGCGGCGGTTTCGGTCACTTTTTGGGGGGCTTTTTGTCACTTTATTTCGGTTTTAGGGTTAGGGTAGGGTTAGGTTAGGGTTATGTTGTTTAATTCTTATTTTTGCCTGATTTTACCGATTTATTATCTGACGGCACGGGCCCGCGAGGGTCGCGGGCCTCCCCGGACGCTCCGCCACTGAAGTGTTCGATTAACAAAAATGTATATACTGTATTCAAAGATTTGCACACATTTTCACGATATTTCAACAATAGCAGATCTACAAGCTCATAATGAGCTTGTAGATCTGCTATTTTTTAACAGCCAAAGTATAAAATATGGTTAAAGTGGTTAAAATGATTGTGATGCTATATTAACTACTTTTGCTGGGGACCCCCTGGAACCCCCTGGTGTCCCCGGACCCCACTTTCAGAATCAATGTGCTATATAGCGAAAATATAAAATGACACACTTCCCTGGATTGAATGGGTTAACAATGAATTTTTCATCCTTGCATCACTTTTTGGGAGGGCTACTTTATATACAAGCAGGTCAGAGCAGGGACAACGCAGCACTCCAAAAGCTGCATTAAGGCCTTTTTAAGCAGTTAGTGCCATCTGCCAACTACTCAGACACCATTCCAGTGAGGCAGGCAAGGTGGTGCGGGCAGTTTGGCAAGGAGAGCAGCCAGCTTTTACCAGGTGTTTCTAGTCAGGAGTTGACATTTCAGATTTATGAGAGATTAGTTCTTTAACACATCCACCGCCAAGGGCTAATCTCATAATGTACTCACCAGTGCCAAGGTTTTATTGTTGTTTTTTGTTTTTTTCAGGTCGCCATAGGCCCCGTTAAAATCCTTTAGATTGCCCGATCCAATGTTTGTAAACAACGGGCACATGTCCTGGTGTCTACTCGTCGAGACCGCGTGTCAAACGGAGCCGCCATGTTTGAGTTCTGATCGTTTATGTTAACATGGGAAATGCGAGGATGAAAAACTACATGTCCCATTACAGGTTTTACAGGGCTTTTTGTGTACGACTTAGAATGAAGGCAGACGGGAAACAAAAAACGTGATCGCACTTCCGGTCGATTTCGGGTGGTGTTACACTGAAAATGGTCCCCCTGGAAAATTGAAAAAAAAAAAAATCGAAAAAAAGGAAAAAGCACCACAGCCCGTAGGGCTACGGTCTCGGCGCTTAACAGTTGGATTTAACGGCCCGTAGGACTACGTTCTTGGCGGTTAATGTGTTAAAGGCATACTAGGTAACGTTTTCAACAAAACTAAAGTTAAATTGTATATCTTTTGTGAGTGGCAAAAGTTTCACAACACCCACTCCATGAATTTCACCCCCGGAAGCCTTTTATTTATATATTTTCTATTGAACGGGGGGACTTTCCCGGGAAAATGACGTTCCTGGCCAACGTCATGACGTCGTGCCCGACGTCATGACGTCGGCCAGGAACTACCGCAACGGTTTCCTGTTTGGCCAGGAACTAACGCGCTAATAACAAAAAGGAACCTCACGCTGATTTTAAGAGAATGTAGGATTGGAAGATCGAAAAAGAACAGAAAAAGAAAGCACAGCTCATGGTAACTAATGCTCCACTGGCTAAGAGAAACGATCCGTAGATAGTATAAAACAATTAAAAGATCGCTTTTTGAAACGCTTCCGGCTTCCGGTGAAAACGAATGGAATTCTGGGTAATCGAGGACTACGGAAATTGTATGCAGTGACGGTAGTGACCAGCAGAGGTTGCTAAAAATCGTTATTTGTGATTCTGCATTGTACAACTTTAAGATAACATTTTCTCTTGAGTTCTGTCACCAGAATTCCAATGTTTTTTACCGTAAGATTTTAATGTGTGCCGAAAAATAAATAATGTTTTGTGATTAACATAATCCTAAAATCTACAAGCTCACAACACCTTACAAGTTGTGAGCTTGTAGATCTGCTATTTTCACAATATTTATCTGTGGAACCGAGACAGACAAAATGTAATGCCTCAACTCCTACATCCCAAGTGCATGCTTGTCGGGGTGGGGGGTCCCTAGTTCAAAAATATTGATTATTGTGGGGGGTCCCGACCCACAGGTTGAGAACCAATGCTTTAGGACACTGACTGACTGAAAGTGGTCTTTGTCTTTATTCCAGGGCGGTCCTAGCAGCATGTAGCCGGTATTTTGAAGCCATGTTCAGCGGAGGACTGAGGGAAAGTCTGGACAGCGAAGTTAACTTCAGAGACAGCATCCACCCTGAGGTAATGATGCTACAACTACTACTCCTAATGATGCGTGATGCCATATCTGGTGCTTATGCAATACCCGTGGTACTTGTTATAGTATTCAGAGGCTAGTTTATGATGCCTGCACCGGGATCTCCATATCGTCTCTGTCGGGTGGAAACCCTAAAACTCAATAAAAAAATAGCGCAAAAGTTGCAGATCTACAAGCTCTCCTGCTTTTGTGTGACGCTGTAGTATGTTCAAGTAGGGCGTTAATTTACAGAAAAAATATGGAGATAAGAGGTTTCTGCCCGACAGCAACAATACTTTATATGGGTATTACAAAAATCATATAACTACAACTGGTATAGTGGCACAAACGTGACGCAAAGCTTGGCTGAGCCGTAAAGCCAATTGGTTTTGCTAGTCAGGGAAACCGATGTCTGTGGACACAGACAGACTGACACGCAGACAGACAGACAAATATACAGACATTTGTGGATTTTCGGGTCCTGTACAACCGCTTGTCCGACTCGAGTTCCACTTGGTACAACACATCCCCGGGTCACCAGCAGCAACACACATGGCAAGTCTGAAGTCAATCGGTATGAGTTATGCCCGGGACAGATACACAATCACAACACCAGAGAGAGCTGAACTAATCACGTCCAACCCAGATTTCGTTCTCATGCTATGCCACAAAAATGTGGAACGCCCAAACAGTCGTAAAGCAGTGTGAATCAATACTCTCCTTCAAAACCGCTCTAAAAGAGCACTTGCGAGTGGCTGCAATTCGAAACTGCCCCCCCCCCATCGAACAGTTTACTGTACATATTTTTGTTTCCGTTTTCAAACTGTTCATATGATGTTTTTGCATAGTAGTGTATATTTGTCTGTCATTAATTTTCAAGGTATACTTGACACCAAATAATTTCCAAAGCATACCGTAGTTAGATTTTCAGGGAAGCCATGATTGAATTCACGTCATTTCAGTTGAAAATCAACTTGCAGAGACTTGAAACTTGCTTGTGAGGTGATCCAACAGTGAAAATAGCTTCTTAACAGAATTATCAGACAGCCAGGGAATCCGATAATTTTAAAGAAAAATTCAAATCTGGTAATAATTATTCTCAAATTGCAGTATTCTTTAGAAAATGGTCAACAAATTGTCAAGTATACCATGAGTCATTAGAGTTCACCCTAAACATTTACTGACAGCGCTAACTCTTTCTCTCTAATACAGTCATTCACATACAGTATACACCCAGTCACACAAACATAAGAGTGAGAGAGGCTATGTGTTTTTATTATGTCAATTGATTGTATAGTGGCATAATTAATCTAAAGCATTTCCTGCTCTATTAGCCTCTGTGGCCATGTAAACATTTCCATCCTGTTAAGAAGCTCTTTTGCTGAAATGTTTTTATCGACAGACTAAATAGACTAACTTTTCATGCATGATGTGAGTCATTTCTGTGGTTTTAGAAATGCTGAATGCACTCTGCTTTCTAAGAAAAAATCCTAACAATGATATTAGCAAAGTAACTTTCGATCGTAAAAAAAATTACTAAAAGGTCTAAAAAGGTTTCTAAAACGTCTGACGTAAATGGCAAGCCTAATATTTCTGTCATTGCTTCACCATCAGGAATACTTCACTGAAAAACAAAACTGATTTATTATTATGCTCTCACATCCCATCACCGTTAACATTGTTTGCACTTTATATGTTTGGCTTTTAAAATGAACAAGCATTATCTCTGCCAGGCCGGACGGCCAAAGATTATGTTATCGCCCCTGAACTTTAACTCTTTGACTGCCAGAGTATTTTCATAAAGTACTCCCCCAGTGCCAGCAATTTTCGTGTTTTTTTATTTTTATATTTTGAATTTTTCTCATGAAAATAATTTAAGGACACATAATGTAAAGACCCAGCACAAATCCGCCACTAGAGCGCAGCACATGACAGCTTTGATCATGTCGTTGGGTCTCTCTCACCCTTCTTCATAGATTAGACAAGGAAAAACATGAAAACGGATGTGACGTCCCCCCCATTGTTTTGATCGGCGAAAATTACGTTGTGATATACGACGGCGATGACTGATCGTCACCCAGACCATAGATTATAGAAGAGAAACTGTCCGTTTGTCCGTCATACCGTGTGAAAGACCGTTTATTTACCTATTTTGGACGAAAATGACTGGGGAAAAGAATCAAAAACCGGAAACGGAATCCAGGTCATGAAACCGGATGCAGATGTCCGTGAAGTAAGTGGAACTCGAGAATAACATTGAATATTAAGCAGCATAGCGCAATCAGAGATTAAACAATGAACGCGCGTCCAGCGCGTCGAGCGCGTCGACGGCCAACTGGACAAAGTAGCACTTGACGCGTTATCGCGTCGTCCGCAGTCAAAGAGTTAATGACTCATGACGGCATGTGTGTGTCTGTCTGTCTCTCCGTCTGTGAACAGCTGATCTTCAGCACTGCTGGACCGATCAGCGTGAAACATTGCATCATCACACTCCCAGTAGGTCAAGGAAGAACCTATCACCCCACAACATTTTGCCAAATTGCCTCATGGTGGCACAATAACAGGTCGATTCAGGTTTTGGCCTATAACTCTTGAACCGTAGGTCGTTCAAAAAAATTCTCCCTGGATTCCTTGGATCATGACACAGCTCCCCAAAGGCCATATTACAGTATACAGTATCTGTGTGTGAAAAGCCTCTTCCCATAAAATAGAGTTAAAGGGCAAGACCACTTTGGCAGAGGTTTGGGTTGTGTAGTTACCTTGCCATGATGTAACTCCAAAGGTGGACAAGAAATAAAAAAATATTGCTCCATTGATTAGAAATTAATAATTCAAAATATGCTCCTCATTGACTTACATTGTATGCTGAAACAGCTCTCAAAGTCACTCTTTTAGCACATAAACGAACGCAAACAAAGTTGATTCAGACAATATAGAACTAGAAATAGATTATTTTTTAATCTATATTGTCTGAATCGACTTTGTTTGCGTTCGATTATGTGCTAATAGAGTGACTTTGAGAGCTGTTTTACCATACAATGTAAGTCAATGAGGAGCATATTTTGAATTATCAATTTCTAATCAATGGAGCAATTATTTTTGAGTTCTTGTCCACCTTTGGCGTTACATAATGGCAAGATACAGACAGTAACTACACAACCCAAAGCTCTACCAAAGTGGTCTTGCCCTTTTAAGGCCTTTTTATTGCAGATGCAGACTAACGTTTCAATTATTACGGCTTCATCACTCATCATCTGATGAAGATGTAATAATCGAAACGTTAGTCTGCACCTGCAATAACAAGGCTTTAACTGCCTGTGTGCTCCACTTCACTACTTTTCCCTCATATTGCTACATGCTCATTAGATGCACCATGGGACTGCCTGTTATAGTTGAGGTGTAGAGCAGTAGTTCTCAAACTTTTCCGTGCCAAGGACCCCCAAACTTACATGTATTTGGCGGCGGACCCCCATATGAAAAGAGTTTGTGCCAGGGACACCCCAGAAGAGAAGATTTATGTAGCAGATGTACAAGCTTGTAGATTTGCTATTTGTGAATAGCCAATGTATAAATGGATAAAGTGGTTAAAATTATTATGATGCTGTATTAACTACTTTTGTTGGGGACAAAAGTAGGGGGACCCTCTGGACCCCCCCCCCCCCCCCCCCCCCAAGGACCCCACTTTGAGAACCAATGTTGTAGAGCAGTGATTCTCAAACCCTTTCATTTCAAGGACCCCCATAACTCAGAGAGTGTACAAATGGAAGCAAATGGACCCGTGCGGCTCCATTTGCTTCCATTCGTACACTCTCACAGTTACAGATCGGTAAGAGTCCATTTGGAACCCGCTCAAGGAACCCTGGGGGTCCCCAGACCCCACTTTGAGAACCACTGTTGTAGAGAGATTTTATTGTACACTGCTGCTCCTGAGTACGATTTTCGTTTCATGTGCAAGCATGTAAATGACAAATAAAGTGAACCTTGAGCCCCCAATAATACCCATGGCTCCCATTGTCTGCCTGTGTCATTCTTATGATCATATATGGAGATCACTGTATCTCTCTGTCTTGTCTGTCTGCCCGCACCCCTTTTATGCCCATATATATATTGTACTTAAGTACAGTACTTGAGTAAATGTACTTCGTTACTTTACACCACTGTGTCCACCATCCACCCACAACAAGGCAATTTTAATACAGGATTATGTTTTGATAGCTAACCCAATCTGACTGTAATCACTTTGAATCGCCCTCACAGGTGTTGGAGCTTCTATTGGACTTTGCCTATTCCTCCCGAGTCATCATAAACGAGGAGAACGCAGAGTCATTACTGGAGGCGGGGGACATGTTGCAGTTCCACGACATCCGAGACGCCGCCGCCGAGTTCCTGGAAAAGAACCTCCACTCCTCCAACTGTCTAGGAATGATGCTGCTGTCAGACGCCCATCAGTGTAAAAGGCTCTACGAGCTGTCGTGGCGGATGTGTCTGGTACACTATGAAACGGTAAACATTTTAGCAGTGGTGGAAAAAGTTGTCACATTTTTTACTTGAGTGAAAGTATCAATACTGCAATGTAGAAATACTCTGTTACAAGTACAAGTCCGGAATTCAAAATTCACTTAAGTAAAAGTACAAAAGTATTGGTATCAAAATGTACTTAAAGTATGCAGAATGTCCTATTTCACAAGTTTTCAAATGTATGAAATGTTTAAAAATCTTTTGAAAATAGATCTACAAGCTCACAATGCGACGCATTGTGAGCTTGTAGATCGGCTATTTTCAAATGTCCGAAATGTATATAGGGCTGAAGTGGGTAATGCATGTTTTGTAATAATAATCATAATCTACAAAGTAACTAGTAACTAACGTTTTCAAATAATTGTAGTGGAGTGAAACTATAATATTTGCCTCTGAGATGTAGTGGAGTAGGAGTAAAAGTTCTGAAAATTGGAAATACTCCAGTAAAAAAAAAATTCCTCAAAAGTGTACTTAAGTACAGTACTTGAGTAAATGTACTTAGTGACTTTACTCCACTGCCGACTGATTTTCATTGCAAACATAACATCGGAAAAGATACACAGCCGTTGTCCGACACAGCGTATTAAATTTCATTACTGACATAGTAAAGGCAAGCGATGTAAATAAAAATAAAAATAACACCATAACTCAACTTTGAAGAGTAATTTACGGTTCTGTTTTTTTTTTTTTTTATATCCTTACAGACCGTTCCCACTTTTAATAATAATAAGGGGGGACTGGATTGACTCAATTGCTGAGGCCTGCACTTTTCCCTGCCCATGAAGTTCAGTGAAATGTGTTTAATTAATTGCATCTGTAATATATCTAATCTCAAAGATGACATCATACAAGCAGAGAGGCAGAGAATGTAATTAGATTGAGCTTGATTTCTTAAGTCATGTGCCAGCAGCACCCAGAATGAGAGGCAGGATTACTGCTGCTGCTGCTGGGGCCCTCCCTTTTAGCCCTAGTAATATTCCGAGACTAGAATGGCTTAAGACATACAAAATAGTAGCTCTAGCCTCTCCATAGTGATTGCTCCTTCTGCACAATAAGTGTCTTCTGATTCCAATCCTCCCCAGTGGTGTAAAGTAACTAAGTACATTTACTACGTACTTAAGTACTGTACTTAAGTACAATCTCAGAGGCAAGTATTGTACTTTTACTCCACTAATACATTAACCACTTTAGCTCTGTTTTATACAATCTTTATACGATCTACAAGCTCACAATGTGTCGCATCGTGACGCGTTGTGAGCTTGTAGATCTGCTATGTTCAAACATGTTAGATACTTTTAAAGTATCAGCAACTACAGAGCCAACTCAGGTCTGTTTTACTAAGTATAGAGGGTTTAAAGTGGTCTCGGTTTCTAATAACCTCTATAATGCTCTACAATCCACATGTTGTCGCTCAGGTTAGAGAAACAGAGGATTTCTACAGTCTCTCTAAAGACAAACTGCTGGAACTGGTTCTCAGTGATGAGCTGGAGATAGAAGACGAGCAGGTGAGGAACCTTATTGTTCTTACCATACCTGCCTTCGTCCTTACCTTCCTTTCTTATTCCCTTGGCCCCTACCTTCCTTTCTTATTCCCTTGGCCCCTACCTTCCTTTCTTATTCCCTTGGCCCCTACCTTCCTTTCTTATTCCCTTGGCCCCTACCTTCCTTTCTTATTTCCTTTGCCCCTACCTTCCTTTCTTATTCCCTTTGCCCCTACCTTCCTTTCCTATTCCCTTGGTCCCCACCTTCCTTTCTTATTCCCTTTGCCTCACCTTCCTTTCTTATTCCCTTGGTCCCCACCTTCCTTTCTTATTCCCTTGGTCCCCATCTTCCTTTCTTATTCCCTTTGTCCCTACCTTCCTTTCTTATTCCCTTTGTCCCTACCTTCCTTTCTTATTCCCTTTGTCCATACCTTCCTTTCTTATTCCCTTTGTCCATACCTTCCCAAAAACTGACTTATTTTCTATCAATTACACACCCCATGAAGCCTTGAATTCATGGAGATCTTTTTGTTTTTGTCGCATTCCTGAGCCAATCATTTGTTGACCGGGTGGTTGCTCGGCTGGAGACTCTTTGAGTCTCCGCCGGTCATCAAATCATTGGCTCAGGAACGCGACAAAAGCAAACAAATCTCCATGAATTCAAGGCTTCATGGGGTGTGTAATTGATAGAAAATAAGTCAGTTTTTGGGTGAACTACTCCTTTAAGACTTTATTTTAATAACGATTTTATGTTAAACAAACATGTTAAAAGAACGATTTTAACTATAAAACATAAATGTTAATAAATAGTTTGTTTTTAAACCAGGTCGTGTTCAACTCTGTGATGCGCTGGGTCCGCTACGACTTGGAGGGCAGACGCCACCATCTGCCCGACCTGCTGCGTGGCATCAGGCTGGCACTGCTGCCCTCTGAGTGTTTACTGGAGGCCGTGGCCTGTGAAGAGCTGGTCATGGCTGACAGGAAGAGCAGGTACCGTAAAGTGTGTGTGTGTGTGTGTGTGTGTGTGTGTGTGTGTGTGTGTGTGTGTGTGTGTGTGTGTGTGTGTGTGTGTGTGTGTGTGTGTGTGTGTGTGTGTGTGTGTGTGTCTTTGAGCAGGGCCTATATTTCATCCTTGTTGGTTCACCTCGTCTCGAGGCCAGCAATGGTGTTTCAGTAGTGTGTCCAGTGCCAGTACGATCTGACCTGAGGCCAGACATCCATCAGTATTCATAAACACACGACTACTTTGTGTGTGTGTGTGTGTGTGTGTGTGCGCAACTGTGTGTGTGTGTGTGTGTGTGTGTGTGTGTGTGTGTGTGTGCGTTTCCATGCATGCGTGTGTGTCTTTGAGCAGGGCCTATATTTCATCCTTGTTGGTTCACCTCGTCTCGAGGCCAGCAATGGTGTAAAGTAACTACTCAAGTACTAGTACTTAAGTACAATTTTTACAGGCATTTTTACTTTACTGGAGTATTTCCAATTTTCAGTACTTGTACTTCTACTCCACTACATCTCAGAGGCAAATATTGTACTTTTTACTCCCACTACAATTATTTGAATACTTTAGTTACCTTGTAGATTTTGTACATTTACCACTTCAGCCCTATATACATTTCAGCCATTTGAAAATAGCAAATCTACAGTACAAACTCACAAGCTTGTAGATTTGCTTTTACATTTTTTTTATACATTTTATAATTTGAAAACTTTTACTCAAGTACATTTTGAATTCCGGACTTTTACTTGTAACAGACAGAATGTTTCGACATTGCAGTATTGATACTTTTACTTAAAGTAAAAGTGTGTGTGTGTGTGTGTGTGTGTGTGTGTGTGTGGGGGTGTGGGTGTGTGTGTGTGGGTGTGTGTGTGTGGGTGTGTGTGTGTGGGTGTGTGTGTGTGTGTGTGTGTGTGTGTGTGTGTGTGTGTGTGTGTGTGTGTGTGTGTGTGTGTGTGTGTGTGTGTGTTTGAGTGTGGCCTATTTTTCATCACCTCGTCTCAAGGCCAGTCATGTGAGTTTGTAGACATAATAGGTAACCTAGATACCACCTGGCCAGGGTCCTTTTGATCTTTGCTGGCAAACATGGAAATCTACCCGCAGAGTTGTGAGCCTGGAGGGGCACCCAGCTACATGCTGTGGGATTATAGCTTTATACCACTTAACAATACTGTGTATAACCTTCAGTTACACTCAGAGGCCAATTTAGGGCCCTGCCCTTAATTCAATTAAATTAGAAGCAGCTAATATGTAAAAATCAATTGAAATATTAAAAGGATCAACTCAAAAGGATAATATTAATTTCCATTTGTTTAGAACATGTAAGTAGTAGTGTGTCGAAGCCATGAAATTGGCATCCACATTTTTTGGAACTTAGCTTGTGTATTCTGTCTGTCATGACGGATTTGTTCCATCTTAGCAATGGAGAGCATCTCGTTGAGCCATCTCTTGAAACTTGGAGGAGTTGGAGACTTCCAGTTTAACAGTATACATTTTTTTGGCAGCAACCATACCTGCCTTAAGCATCTGTTTTTGGTGGGAGGGAAGGGCCCTTGTCTCATCAGACCAACCAAATGTTGCTAAACAGAAATCTGGCTGAATATCACTTTCAATATATCTCCCTCATAGCGCGGCACCGAGTGCCGCGCTACGAGCTTGTAGATCTGCTATTTTAGAAAAATCGTGAAAATGTGTGTAAATCCTTGAATATATATTGTTTTAAAGCGAACATTTTTAACTCAAATCTTTGCTTCTGGGGGTCCCTGGAACAAAATATTTTTAGATGGGGGTCCGTGGCCAAATACGTATCATTTTGGGGGTCCTACACATGAATGGGTTAAACTGGGTAACATGTTTTAACTGTGCTCTCCTCTGCAGGTTAATCGTTGAGGAGGCCATGCAGTGTAAAAAGAAGATCCTCCAGAACGATGGCGTTGTGACCAGTCCCTGTGCCAGACCTCGCAAGGCAGGACACACCCTGCTCATACTGGGGGGGCAGACGTTCATGTGTGACAAGATATACCAGGTGAACACACAAACGCTCGCACGCACACACACACACTAGTGCTTTTTCTAACCCTTAACCCTTTAAGACCTGAGGCGATTCTTAAAAATGTTTTCTAAATCCTAACAGTTTTTTGAAAAAAAATCTAAAAATATTTTTTTCAAGATTTTTCAAAAATAGCAGATCTACAAGCTCATAGCGCGGCACTCGGTGCCGCGCTATGAGCTTGTATATCTGCTATTTTTGAATAGCCTAAAGAAATCTAAAAGTGACACAGATGCGTTCCAGGTATCAATGGGTTAAGGTAGGATAAGTGATATTTTTTTGTTGTCTCTCCAGCTCTTTAATAAATAGAACATACATTTTCAGGTAGGAGACAGAATTGCAGCCAATCAGGAGAGAGCACCCATTTATCAGCTTAATTTTGATAGTGTTCCAGTTCCGCTCATTGTCTCCGCCAGGCCGTAAGGCATGGCGAGAGAGTATGTTTTACCCCCTGTCCGTCCGTGTGTGTGTGTGTGTGTGTGTGTGTGTGTGTCCGTCCGTCCGTGTGTCCGTCTGTGAACAGCTAATCTCCGGCACCGTTGGCTTGATCGCAGCGAAACTTTGCACACACACTCCCTGGATGCCAATTCAGAACCTCTGCCCCAAATGTTTCACATGGGCCTGTTATAGCGCCACCAGGAGGCCGATTTGTGCAAAACGTATATTTTGACAGTACTCCTTCAGATTTGATCCAAACATCACGCAAATCGGTACACAGTATCTCTATAGTCATGTGATCAACACGGATCTGTCCGATTTTCCATATGCCATCCTGATTGGTTAAGATTGCCTTCCAAAGTTTGCAGGATTGGTTTGTTTTAAACAAAATGCCTCAAATCATGAACACAGCATGCGATTTCCTTGAAATTTTGCACGCACATTCCCACTAGGCCGAGGAAGAAATGGCACCCTTTTCACATTGGCCAGTTATAGCGCCACCAGCAGGTCTAATTTAGCAACACACATTTTTGGAACAAAATGCCTCAAATCATCAATGCAAGGTCCGATTGCCGTGCAAGGCCTAAGAAGAAATGGCACCCTTTTCACATTGGCCTATTATAGCGCCACCAGGAGGCCACAATAACCTACCTAACCTGGCGGAGACCTGTGCTCCGAGGAGCACTTTTTCTAGTTTCTTTGTGTCATCACTTCCAATTTCCCTTGTTTAACCTGTATCCTGGCTGAGTTCCCTATCCTGATTGGATCAAATTGCTATCCCGACCTGAAAATGCCTTTTCTGTTGTATAAAGAGCTGGAGAGACATGGAGACTCCTGTTACTGAACAAACACTCTCAGAATATAGAGCTATTTAACACTTATTTTAACCAAAGAAAATCACATACCCTACCTTTAATCATCAATCAATCAATCAATCAATCAATCAAGTACGTGACATGCCAGAAGAGAGCACTTTAGAAAGTAGGTTTGTCAGCAGTTGCATCAATGGGGGCAGATTGACATGCTTACAACAGAAAGATAAACAAACGGTCCCGGATGACCAAATTGAAACCAAAGTTTAAAAAACTGTGAAATGAGTCCACAACGCATCACATCGTGACGCGTTGTGAGCTTGTAGATCGGGCATTTTCAAAATAAATGTGCCTATAATATTACATGCCCAAAATAGGCGTTGATTATTTATTGATTATTTTACTCTATTGTTACTGTCAGGCAGAAACCTCTTATCTCCATATTTTGTTTTTGGTGTTTTTTCGTAAATTAACACCCTACTTGATCATACTACAGCGTCACACTAAAGTAGCAGATCCGCAAGCGTTTCGAGCTTGTATATCTGCTACTTTTGCTATTTTTTTATTTGAAAAGTACAAATAACTGTTTTGGACATTTCCACCCAACAGAGACAGATATTATCGATACGTTTTTTAAATAATCGATTAAATCAATTAAGTTCAATGAAACTGTTGCACCCCCTATAACTGTGTGTTTGTAATGCAAGGTGGATCACAAAGCCAAGGAGATCATCCCCAAGGCAGACCTGCCCAGCCCCAGGAAGGAGTTCAGTGCCTGTGCCATCGGCTGTAAGGTCTACGTGACGGGGGGGCGAGGCTCGGAGAACGGAGTGTCCAAAGACGTGTGGATCTACGACACGGTCCACGAGGAGTGGTCCAAGGGAGCCCCCATGCTTATAGCCAGGTAAGAGACATTAGTGGTACTATAGAGGAGTGGTCCAAGGGAGCCCCCATGCTTATAGCCAGGTAGGAGTGGTCCAAAGGAGTGGTTCTCAAACTTTTTCATGTGAAGGACCCCCAACAACTATACATATTTGGCTGCGGACCCCCACATCTCATATTTTGTGACAGTGACCCCCAGAACAAAGATTTGAGTTAAACATGTTCGCTTTAGAATTTGCTTCACAATTGTTTTAACCACTTTATAGGTGGATACCAATTTTCCACAGGATACCAATTTTATCCAATCAGGAGAGAAAAATCATTCAGGAGAATCAGGACACAGAATAAACAAGCGCTGGAACTCTCTCCTGATTGGATGAAATTGGCAACCCACCTGAATTATTTGTTTCTGTTTATTAAAGAGCTGGAGAGATGGAGAGACCCCTGTTATTGAACAAACACTCTATAGCTATAGCAGTGATTACTATAAGAATATAGAGCTTTAACAGTTTCACAAAAACACTTTGTTTTAACCAAACAATATGACTAAGTAGTAGAGTCCGCTCCCCTCTATGCTCCATGCACTTTGGTAATGCTCTGCACATGAACAAAACAGCCTTTGTGACATCAGCACACACTAACCAGTGGTGTAAAGTAACTAAGTTACATGTACTCAAGTACTGTACTTAAATCCAATTTTGAGGTACTTTTACAGAGTATTTCCAATTTTCAATACTTTTACTTCTACTCCACTACATCTCAGAGGAAAATATTGTACTTTTACTCCACTAGAATTATTTGAAAACTTCAGTTACTATTTACTTTGCAGATATAAATTATTATATTATAAAACATACATTAACCACTTTAGCCCTATTTTATATATAGGCTATTTGAAAATGACCGATCTTCAAGCTCGCGACGCGTTGTGAGCTTGTAGATCTGCTATTTTCAAACATTTTAATACTTTTACTTTTGGTACTTAAAGTATCTTTTGATGCCAATACTTTGTACTTTTACTCAAGTAACATTTTGTACACAGGCCTGAGCACTTTTATATTCACCGGTGTTTCCCATGCATTTTCCTTGGTCATAATGTCCCTCTCTCCCTGCTGTTCTCTGTGTGTGTCAGGTTTGGCCACGGGTCAGCGGAGCTGGAGAACAGCCTGTACGTGGTGGGAGGTCACACAGCTATAGCAGGGGTATTCCCCGCCTCGCCATCCGTCTCCTTGAAGCAGGTAAGAAGAAACAGCACGGATCTAAACTAGAGCCCCAATCTTTGCCACTGCGGTAGCGACCAGTGGTGGAAAGTAACTAAGTACATGTACTCAAGTACTGCACTTAAGTACAATTTTGAGGTATTTGTACTTTACTTGAGTATTTCCAATTTCCAATACTTTTACTTCTACTCCACTGCATCTCAGATGTACAATTATTTGAAAACTAGTTACTTTGTAGATTTTAGATTATTATTACAGAACATGCATTAACCACTTCAGCCCCATTATACATTTCTGCCATTTGAAAATAATATTTTCAAAAGATTTGTACACATTTGAAAACTTGAAATGGGGCATTCTGCAAAATGAGTCCTTTTACTTTTTGTACTTTAAGTTCACTCAAGTACATTTTTTATTCCGGACTTTTACTTGTAACAGAGTATTTCTACATTGCCGTATTGATACTTTTACTTAAGTAAAACATTTGAGTACTTTTTCCACCACTGGTAGCGACTAATATGGGCTGGGGGGCGAGAGGCGAGGGACTGGGGCGATTGTACCCTATACTGGCTCTCCTGCCAGTGAGGGTCCTTCCTGCCAGGAGAGCCAGTATAGGGTACAATAGCAGTGGCAACACAGAAATTGGTGGGGAATGTTAATTGGCCTTGTACATAAACTGGGGGGGGGGGAAGAAAAGTTATTAACCCATTAAGACCTAAGATACGATGTCTTATAAATCCTAACAGTTTTTGGAAAAAACGTATGTTGCTATAAAATCAGCGGTTCTCAAACTTGTTCATGTCAAGGACCACCCAAAATGATATGTATTTGGCCATGGACCCCCCCATCTCAAATTTTGTTGTTCCAGGGACCCCCCCCCCAGAAGCAAAGATTTTAGTTAAAAATATGCTCTAAAAATCGCTTTAAAAATATGTATATTCAAAGATTTGCACACATTTTCACGATTTAAAAAAGAAATAGCAGATCTACAAGCTCATAGCGCGGCACTCAGTGCCACGCTATGAGCTTGTAGATCTGCTATTTTTGAATAGCCAAAGTATAAAATAATGGTTTAAGTGGTTACACAGATGCGTCTTAATGGGTTAAATGTCTATGTTTTCTTTCCTATGCTGAAGTACTGCTATACTAAAACATTCTGTGTGTGATATTATCCTATAGGTGGAACGGTATGATCCTCTTAGTAATAAATGGACCATGATGGCCCCTCTAAGAGATGGAGTCAGTAATGCAGCTGTGGTCAGTGCCAAGCTGAAACTGTTTGTGTTTGGAGGGACCACCATACACAGAGACAAGGCGTCTAAGGTGAGTGGAGTTGGAGTCCTCTTTCTTTAGCATGTGTGTCTATGGGACACTTCTATGTCAATTACAGAGTGCTCTACATTTGACTGTATACTCTAATGCAAGTGGTTCTCAAACGTTTTTATGTCAAGGACCCCCAAATTGATTCATATTTGGCCGTGGACCCCCCATCTGAAAATATTTTGTGCCAGGGACCCCTAGAAGCAAAGATTTTATGATAAAAATGTTCACTAATGTTCAAGATTTGTTTTAAATAGCAGATCTACAAGTTGTATATCTGCTTTTTTTGAATAGCCAACGTATAAAAGGTTAAAGTGGTTAAAATGATTGTGATGCTATGTTAACTACTTTTGCTGGGGACCCCCTGGTACCCCCCCCAAAGACCCCTGGGGGTCCCCGGACCCCACTTTGTGAACCAAGGCTCTACTGTGTTAATTAATGCCTTATTATAACTCCACTTTTTAGATACAGTGGCAAACCCCTGGGATGTGGTTCTCAAAGTGAGGTCCTCGAGGGGGTTCCAGGGGGTCCCCAGCAAATTGTGTTAATATAGCATCATAATCAGTTTAACCACTGTAACTGTTTGAAAATCCCTGGCACAAAATATTTTCAGACGGGGTCCGTGGGCAAATACACAAACATTAATTTGTGGGTCCTCGCACATGAAAAAGTCTTGGTAACCACTGTTTTAAACCCCCAGTCAGTGTTGATTTCGTCGACCAAAACTATGACGAAAAATGTTTGTCGACTACCTTTTTTCACTGATGAAAACTAAATAAAAACGAAGCTATTAGTTTAAAACTAAGCTATAAACTAAGCTAAAACTAAGACAATTTCGTCAACAAATACAAACTAGACTAAATGTTAAGGAGGGACTAGTGGAGAACAGATCCAGTGGAACTAAAAGATACGTCGTTTTATGTTTAGTTGCGCTCGGGTGTTGAAAATCTATCTGAAAATAGCAGATCTACAAGCAGATCTACAAGCAGATCTACAAGCAGATCTACAAGCTGTAGCTCACAAGCTCACAACGCTCACAAGCTCACAACGCGTCGCGCTGTGACGCGTTGTGAGCATGATAGATTTAAAATAGATCGGCTATTTTCAGCATGCAACCAAGTGTAAAATCAGCCATTACGACGCGATCAAGACCCTCCAAAATACATTTTAGTCGACTAAATCAACTGTGGATTAAGTCGACTACAATCTTATGATATTTAGTCGACTAAAACTAGACAAAAACTAAAACATTTCAGATGACTAAAACCTGACTAAAACTAAATGACATTTTATTCAAAAGACTATGACTAATATATATTCTACTGTGTATACTTGACTTCTTTGACTTGTTTTCATCTTTGTTTTACATTTTCTTTCAACTTTCTTTTGTTCGTATTGTCCTTTTGTGTTAATGGTACAACAAGATACCAGGGTTGTGGCTCTTTCGGAGCGGGAACTTTGGTGGGGTGGGAGGGGTAACATACAACATTTCTTGAATGCTTTTGTTTTATTGACCTGTATGTAAAAATAGAAAATACCAATAAAGAAACCTTGAAAAAAAAACTTTAACTAAAACTAAAATGTACTGTCAAAATCGACACCGACCCCCAGCTAACAAAAAGCTAGCCTCGATCTCCAGGCTTTTATTGTTTAGTTTTGCTAAAAAATAAAAGCCTGGACCAGCGTGTCGGTGTACCCGGTATAGGAAGTGTTTCATTTCCCCAACCAACCAGAGTGCAGTGGGCGTCGCTCGTAATGTTGTGTTGACGGGGCGGGGGCTGACGGACAGATCGGTGAACCAATGGGATCAGGCGCATTCTCTCCGCGCTGATTTTAAACCCGCCCCTCTATACACGAAAGCAGGAAGGCTAGTGCAGCCTAACAAAAAGCTAACTCGGTCCCCTCCCCTGTAAAACAGGTCCAGTGTTACGACCCGGTGGGCAACCGCTGGAACATCGCCGCCGAGTGCCCGCAGCCGTGGCGCTACACGGCGGCCGCCGTCCTGGGCAGCCAGATCTTCATCATGGGCGGCGACACGGAGTTCACCGCCGCCTCGGCCTACCGCTTCGACTGCGACGCCAACCAGTGGACGCGGGTGGGCGACATGACGTCCAAGAGGATGAGCTGCCACGCCGTGGCCTCCGGGAACAAGCTGTACGTGGTGGGCGGCTACTTCGGCACGCAGCGGTGCAAAACGCTGGACTGCTACGACCCCACCTCCGACAGCTGGAACTCCATCACCACCGTGCCTTACTCCCTGATCCCCACCGCGTTCGTCAGCACCTGGAAACACCTGCCCGCCTGAGCACTGGGAGGAGGACGCAAACCCGGGGAAGGACTCACTGCAGGTAAACGCGCTGATATGCACTGTGTATGTGCTTTGATTCAATTATTCAGTGATGATGGATTAGAATAGCCAGTGGTGGAAAAAGTACGAGTACAAACGTGATTGTCTTGAATGCGCCCCCACCGGTGGGGCGCATTCAAGACAATCACGTTGCATAGTGTTCTGTCACTACATATGAACGTCAGATCTAAAAAATATATATATATTCTATCAAAATATGCGATATAGCGCAAGCCCTATTGGCGCGCGTTTTTAGCTGTGGCGGACCCGGGATGGAGTTATGAAAATGTTCTATTGTACCATTCATCCCAGGATATCATAACATCATAGAAAGGGTAAGAAAACCGTGGGGCAAAATGTCCCTTTAAGTACAGTACTTGAGTAAATGCACTTAGTTACTTTACCACTTTGATTATAATAGCTGTTGCAGTGGTTGAAACGTTTCAATTTCAAGGACCACCAGTTTGGAATGCTTGAGTTTAGCCTCGTTCCCTGCTTTTTCTCATCTCCGAGGAGAAAAGCCTTGTCTATAGCATGTCTATAGGGCAGGACTTCTGTCGTACAGGATGTGTTTTTCCTACTAATCACAACATGGGTTTTTCATGCACGGACAATGTAAACAGATCTGTAGAGCCATAACTTAACTTCCTTGTGTGTGCCATGCTTCCGCCAAATTCCAGTACTTCCGTTTCGATACTCAACAGGCTAGGTCTCACCCATCGTGGATTTAGTTAGGTGTGTGTCTGTCATTAGAGAATTGCCCTAGGTAAATAATAGCACTTAAAGCACAGAATTGGCTCTGTACTGCAGTTACAGTATGTTTCTACATTTTCAAATCGTTTCCACCCAGTTTTAGCCCATTCATCGAATGTACATGTCCACAGACATATATCAGTAGGACTAGGTGGAGATGGCTACGTGAGACTATATAACATACTAGTCTAATAAGTGTTTGGGTTAGTGAATTAGTTAGTGTTTAGTTGGGGCGTTTCCCAGCGAGTGTTAGTATTTGTAGAAGAAAACAGCCGCCTCCCTAGAGAGACGTTGGTACCTACCCCCACACCCCACACACACACACACACACCCTGTTTATATACACTTCCTGCTCCCTTTTCACACACACACACACGACTCCCACTTTGTACGTATGCACACATGTACACTCAGCAAGCAGCGCCCTGGGGTGTCCTCTCATTCCCCCCACCCACCCCACCCCCCACAGCTTTGTCCGCTCAGCATGCTATTATCTCCATGCTGTGAGCTACGGGGGGGGGCCTGAGAGGGAGGGTGGGGGATACACAACGTGTGCAAGTGCTGAGGTACAAATACAGTTCTCAAGAGGAGGAGAGAAGTGTAGCGTGCATCAAGGCATTGGATAGAGTATAGGGCTGGGCGACGTGACTTCAGATCAAGCATCCGCATTACCGCCGTTAGGGAGAATCCCCCTTATATGGGCATTTCCTTAACCCATTAAGGCCCGAGGTTCCGATTCTACAAAATGTCTTCTAAATCCTAACAGTTTTTTGAAAAAACGTAATGTTATGTCAGTGGTTTTCAAACTTTTTAATGTCAAGGACCCCAAACTGTATATGTATTTGGCCGCGGACCCCCATCTCAAAATATTTTGTTCCAGGGACCCCCCAGAAGGAAAGATTTGAGTTACAAATGTTTGCTTTGAAAATATATATATTCAAAGATTTGCACAAATGTTCTTGATTTTTCAAAAATAGCAGATCTACAAGCTCGTAGCGTGGCACTCGTGCCGCGCTATGAGCTTGTATATCTGCTATTTTTGAATAGCCAAAGTGTAAAATAATGCTTTTTAGCTCAAATCTAATAATGACACAGATGCGTCCCAGGTCTTAATGGTATATGAATGACGTATGATGCAGTCACACCTGGGGGCTGCCCTAATCGGGTGAATACTAACTCACATAGGATAGTCAACAATGGAATAGTTCAGTTCAGTTCAGTAATATCAGTATTAAACAGTGATATCGATGCTAAAGAGAGAATAGGACCACTTTGACTCCGAACTACTTAAGTAAAACTCGAAGACCCTATACAGCCTCAACTGACTCACTCAACTCTGTTCCGTCATTGATTACTCAGGCCACCCATTAAACTACCTCTAAGACGCTATGTCACCTTCTTAAGAGAAGATCTACTTATACGAGAAGAATCGCCCTGACCAGCGATACTTGGGAACGTTTGCTGCCAGCGCTAATAACATTAGTCCTCCTCCCCAATAACCCCCGAATCATTTTAATGCACTTCCGTTTGTACAGATTGTATGACGGAAGCATTTGAAAATTGGGTGAGTCAACAGTCTGGCTCGAGAGAACCCCCTCCACCACCCCAAACCATTATTTATTAGAATAGTTTTAATTATAACAGAGTATAAAGTAAAGTTGTATAAGAGCAAGCTCATCGAGATGAAGTCACAATGTCACTGGCATCTCTTCTCCAAGCTGGCCAGGGTAGCCGCCGTTATATTCCAGTGAAGTCATCTGAGGTCCACAAACACACTTAACCCATTAAGACCGGGAGCGCATCTGTGTGTCATTTTTTTAAATGTATTCGGCTATTCAAAAATAGCAGATATACAAGCTCACGAGCTTGTAGATCTGCTATTCCGCGCTACAAGCTTGTAGATCTGCTTTTTATTTATTTATCGTGAAACTTTTTGCAAATATTTGAATATATATTTCTTAAAGGGAACATTTTTTACTAAAATCTTTGCTTCTGGGGGTCCCTATTACAAAATATTTTGAGATGGGAGTCTGCGGCCAAATACATATGTTTTTATAATTTTTGGAGTCCTTGACATGAAAAAGTTTGAGAACCACTGATATAGAAACATATGTTTTTCAAAAAAAAAAAATAGGATTTAGAAGACATTTGTAGAACCCCCAGAAGTAAAGATTTGAGTTAAAAATGTTCGCTTTAAAAAAGTATATATATTAAAAAGATTTGGACAAACTTTCAAAAATAGCAGATCTGCTATTTTTGAATAGCCAAAGAAATCTTAAAATGACACGGATTCGTTCACGATCTTAATGGGTTAAAGTGATGCTATATACCTGTGCAAGATTGCAAGCTTAGCAGTTGGCACAGTATAGCTTCTCTTGTTGGCTGCGAGCGGGACTCGCTCTGTGCTTTCATTTCCAATTAATCTCCTTCCTCTGTCATCCTCTTAATCAACCTTTGAAATTTGGAAGATTCGGTGTTGCAGTGAAACGTGTGACCCATTGGATTCTGTGATGTAAGAAGGCACAGGTTAATAGGATGAATACAACATGAATAGAGCCATCTGCTTCGTTTGCATTTGTTTGTGTGCTAGAAGTGTGATTTTAAGACCTGTTTTGCTAAGCAAAGAAAACGAATGCAGAGATTAAAGAAAGCATGATTCCTCACCCATGGCGCATATATATTACACAATATACTAGAGGTTCGTTAGCATGTGTTTTTGTGCTAGAACTGTGATTTTAAGACATTTTTCGTCAAGTAAAGAGCGAATGAAGAGATACAAAAATAAAAATCCTGATTCCTCCTTCCTCACTCTTGGCACACAGGAGCAACTGATAAAGATGATTTGACAATATTTTGACTTGTATCGTGGCCAGGCAGCTATACAACCCAAAGATAGCTGTACAACCCAGAGTCTCTACCAAAGTTCAGCATCACATTAAGAGGGATAGTTCACCCCAAAAAGTACTTATTTTCTGTCAATTACACACCCCATGAACTTGAAGCCTTGAATTCATGGAGATGTTTTTGTTTTTGTTTTTGTCGCATTCCTAAGCCAATAATTTGATGACCGGCGGAAAGATGCTAACGTCTCCGGTAGGAGACTCAAAGTTGACACTTTGTGTCTCCTACCGGAGCCGCCGCCGGTCATCAAATTATTGGCTTAGGAATGGGACAAAAACAAAAACATCTTCATGGATTCAAGTCTCCATGGGATGTAATTGATAGGAAAAACATCATTTTGGGGGTGAACTATCCCTTTAAGCAGCAGCTAATGTCTGCTACAGTCATGTAATTGGCTGCCAGAGAGACAGAGACTATAGATAGATGCAGTGGTGGTGAGCGGGTCAAAACTATTTCCATATGTTTCCCGCAAGCAAGATGTTCCCATGATGTTCCCATTAAGTGAACACTGCTGAGTCGGCTGCTTAGCCGCGTCACCCCAACAGAGTCCTGGCCCCTTCCATTACTTAATATGTGACAGCAGCAGCGATCCAAGGAAATCCCTGAGGAGAATTCCTGGTATATATACTTGTAATACTCTAATAGCCTTCCTTCTGATATCATTTTCTCCCTGGTGGACCCAGTTCACTCTGCACCCCCCCCCCTCTCCCCTCAGTTGTAACAGTGTAGGAGTCAGACTGCTATATCGGCCATTATTTGACTTTTTTTTTTGTTAAGTAAATGCTCCAATTTTAACCACATTCATCCAGGTGTCCCTATTTTGAGTTTCAAAAGTTTTCAGAAATACCAGATCAACAAGTTCACAACGTGTTGACATTTTCCATTTTAAAATGTTTAATCAAATCAAAGTTTTTCAAATAAATTAGAATAGAATTGGAATTTTCTTTCTTTTTTTAAAACAAAATATCAGTCAATATGTCAGTAATCTGTACAGGACATTGGTTCTCAAAGTGGGAAAAAAAAATTAGTTAATATAGTATCACAATAATGTTAACCGCATTTTATGCTTTGGCTATTCAAAAATAGCAGATATACAAGCTCATAGTGCGGCACTCAAGCTCTGCTATTTTTTTTAAATCCCTGGCACAAAATATTTTGAGATGGGGGGTCCGCAGTCAAATACATATCATTTTGGTTATCAAAAGTTTGAGAAGCACTGGTCTAGGAGTCTAAATTCTAATCGGTCGGGGTTTAGATTGGCCTTTTTCCCCTCTTTCCTCTTTCTATCCAAAGACAGTCCTCTGCCTGTCCATTTGGACGACCCTATAATGTCCTTTCAACACTTCCTCATTCTGTTCCCTATGGACACAATCAGCACGGCCCCCTCGGGGCGTCCAGAGAGCCCAGTCTGCCACCAGCTGTTCCCTCTGACAGTGTTCTAAAGTGTCTGTAACCCCTTCCCCACAGACATCCATTAGAGCTGGCCCCACCGGGTGGTAATGTTGAAGGAAATAAAGACAGAGACTGGCCCGTAGGCATAAGAATAAAGCCTCATTTATACTTAGTTGCGTGCCGGTGTCGTGCTCAGTAAATAGCAGATCTACAAGCTTGTATATCTGCTATTTATGGCATGCAACACCAGCGTGCAACCAAGTATAAATCAGGCTTGAGAAGGGACGTAGACTTGTTCTTGTTGTCAGTTTGAAACATGACGAGGTTCTCACACTTTTTCGTGCCAAGGACCCCCAAATTGATATGTATTTGGCCGTGGTGAAGTTGATTGTGGTGAAATGGCAATCATAATCTTCACACCCATATTTACAGTCTTTTCCTAAACAAACACAGAACAGCCTTAATAATGATTAAATTGTAAGCACAGCATAATTATAGGGTCCCAACAAAATGCACAGTCCATGTTTTAACCACTTAAAACACCATATGTTTTTGAGCGGAGTAGTCCCTCACGTCTTTATACTACTAGTGTCTTTTCTGTTTTCGCCCTAAAATAAATGTCTTCGCAGAAAATAGCAGATGGACATCTGTCTGCTATTTTCTGCCAAGGTTTTCCCAGAATACAGATGCTGGGGTTTTTAAGTGGTTAATCGTCTTTGAGGCGAAAGGAGAAGCTGAGCCTACTGAGTCTTCTTTTGTGTGTGTGTGTGTGTGTGTGTGTGTGTGTGTGTGTGTGTGTGTGTGTGTGTGTGTGTGTGTGTGTGTGTGTGTGTGTGTGTGTGTGTGTGTGTGTGTGTGTGTGTGTGTGTGTGTGTGTGTGTGTGTGTGTGTGTGTGTGTGTGTGTGTGTGTGTGTGTGTGTGTGATGCAGGTGTGATGTACAGTGCAGAATAGAAGATGCGTGCAGTGTACCATGAGTCAACAACGCCCTCTCCTCCACCCCCCTCTCTCTCTCTCTCTCTCTCTCTCTCTCTCTCTCTCTCTCTCTCTCTCTCTAATCATCATCTGTTCTTTCCCTCCCCTCCTCCTCAGCTCTCAGCTCCTCTCTCCTTGCCTCCGTCTCTCCTGTTCCCTCCTCCTCCCTATAGCTCTCAGCTCCTCTCTCCTTGCCTCCATCTCTCCTGTTCCCTCCTCCTCCCTATAGCTCTCAGCTCCTCTCTCCTGGCCTCGTCTATCCTCCTCCCTATAGCTCTCAGCTTCTCTCCTTGCCTCCTGTTCCCTCCTCCCTATAGCTCTCAGCTCCTCTCTCCTTGCCTCTGTCTCTCCTCCTCCCTCCTCCCTATAGCTCTCAGCTCCTCTCTCCTTGCCTCTGTCTCTCCTGTTCTATCCTCGTTGCTCATCCGCAGTCTTTCAAAAATTCATGTTGTGAAACTGGATTCCCAGAGCAGCCTGCTTCTCTCTCCTGTTCTCTCTCGCTCTCCTCTCTTCTATTTTTTTCTTTGTCTATCGACGGTTGTCTCAATTGGTCCATTACCCATATTTCATTTACACATTTGCAGTATCTGGCTATTTTTATAATCCCTTTTTCACGCACGCACGCACACACACACACACGCACGCGCACGCGCACACGCACACGCACACACACACACACACACACACACACAGCACACACACACTTTTCTCCTGTGTGTGTGTATTTTTAGAGCCAGGTCCAGAGCATGGCGGCTCTGTCAAAACAAGCCCAGCTCTGTCAAGACTCTCCCGACACTAAAAGGGAAGTTTGTACGTTCAGGAAGACATGGCTAATCCTCCAGAAAACAAACGTTTGTCACTTCCCTCTGGTCTGTTCCATTCATTTGTCATTTTCGACGCTTTGTATACGTACGCAAACACTTCAGCTCCTCTGTCGAGCAAACACATCTGTTGTTTTTCAGCATCGGCTGATCTGCCACCCACCTGCTATTCACCACTTAAACCCCAGCATCATGGTGCAAAACATGGTTTCAGCCATGCCTTTCGGCCTGGTGGAGACAATGAGCAGACAAAATAGGAACTGGAACACTATACAATTCAAGCTCATGGGTACTATCTCCTGATTGGATGGAATTGGCAACCCACCTAAAACAAATATTGTCTGTTTATTAACCCATTTAGGGCGGGAACCTCTCTTTGTAACTATACCTTTCAAGACAGGAACCCCTTTTGAGGTTGTTGTTGCTATGTACAGTATACAGCAACATACATTTTTCTTTAGTTTTTTAATAAATGTTTGAAGTTTTTCAGAAAACTTAGGTCAGGATTTAGAAGGCGTTTTTAGAATCGGCCTCAGGTCTAAATGGGTTAAAGAGCTGGAGAAACAGATCAGAATATAGTATATAGAGCTTTACCTTTTTCACATAAAACATCACTTACACTACCTTTAACATCGTTTTGTATTTAGCCTGGCCCCAAACGTGTACATGTGTGTGTGCTTGCTCACCAGCGGGGTGCACCCTGTGCTGTTGAGATAGTAGAGGAAGCCCTTGGTGTGGTAGATGGTTGGACTGAGGACAGGGTCAGGTTTACACCACTGACGGTTCAAGTCTTCACCACTTAGAGAACAGCGGAGACTAAACACACACAGAGACAGAGAGAGAGTACAGTTGTTTTTATGCCAATTGATTCCTCCCCACACACATTTGTGTGTTGTCACTGCTGTTGCATCCTACTGGCCCACCTGCCAGTAAGGAGCCCCTACTGGGAGGACTTACGTAGTAGAGCCTTCGTTCTACTCCTCCCGCCCAACACTCCCCAGCCTGTAGGAATACATGTAGAGAGTAGAGACACACCCCCCCCCCCCCCCCCCCCCGGCTTCCATCCCCCGAATACGAGCCAATTGTGTTCGTATAGACGCTCGACAAAGCCAGCATGATACTGTATTTCAACATCCATCATAATGATGGACCTTTGTTTTATCGAGTACGTGTTCTAAACAGTGGTGGAAAAAGTACTCACATTTTGCACTTAAGTAAAAGTATTGATACTGCAATGTAGAAATACTCTGTTACAAGTAAATGTCCGGTATTCAAAATGTACAAAAGTATTCGCATTAAAATATACTTAACTCATTCACTGCCAGGCTTATTTCAAGCTTGTTGATCCATATGCCAAAGGCATTTTGGGTCAAACGGAGAAAAAAAATTCTCCGTTTACATTTTAACATTGAAGTGGATGGAGAATTAACTTTTTGAAAATCGTTTTCTCCTAGTTTCTTTGAGATTAAAAAGAAAAAAAAATAACCCAAAAAAAAAAAAATATATAATTTTTTTTTTTAGGTGACGTCAAAAGACGTCATTGGCACTAATGGCACACTGAAAACGGCCATCAAAAGACGTCATTGGCACTATATGCCACTATATGTACTGAAAGTAAAAGTACTCATTTTGCAGAATGTCCCATCTCACAAGTTTCCAAATGTATGAAAATGCTTTGAAAATAGCAGATCTACAAGATCAGTTAAATAGCCTAAGTATGCATAGGGCTGAAGTGGTTAATGTATGTTTTGTAATCAAAATCTACAAAGTAACGAAAGTTTTCACATAATTGAAGTGGAGTAAAAGTACAATATTTGTCTTTGGGATGTAGTGGAGCAGAAGTAAAAGTACTGAAAATTGGAAATACTCCAGTAAAGTAAAAGTACCTAAAAACTTTACTTAAGTACAGTACTTGAGTAAACGTACTTAGTTACTTTACACCACTTGTTCTAAAGTAAAAATATTTGGACTTGGTGTTGTGTGAAACTCTCTCACCACTGCTATTCAACGGTGTGTGATTTCCCTCATGCCTTCATTAAAGAAACAGCCATCAGCAGCTGTTCTTGTCTCCCTGCAGGGCTAAAAGCAAGTAGCTTCCCAAAGTTCATCCAGTCCTTTTTTTTTACCTGATGCCTGTTTTTATGCTCCCATGCCGTACGCCGGCGGCATCGCTCAACCAAAATAGCAGCAAGCATCCCCAAGCAACACGTTGTGAACTGGCAGATCTGCCATTTTCGGGACGAGACACACAGGCGTATATCAAAGTATAAATCAGGTTTAAACTGTGTCCCTCAGCTAAGCTCCATCTGTCATTATGATCTGGCTATTTCCAATACTACCTCTATACTTCTACCTCAATACTACCTCTATACCTCTACCTCAATACTACCTCTATACGTTGGCTATATTCAAAAATAGTACAAGCTCACAGCGTGTCACTTTGTTTTGAATAATTTAGATGTTTTCTTCTTTACATAAATCCTCTCATCTGTCCTGGGGGTCCCTGGCACAAAACACTTTCAGATGGGGGTCCGCGGCACGAACATTGTTGAGAACTAACAGCTGGTCTACTCCCTTTACACTCACACACACACTCACACACACACACACACTCACTCACTCTCACTAACAAGAGGCACACCTACAGGTAGCAGCTTCCAGTCTGGGCAGCTAGATTAGCGGCTACAGTGATTTACTGGTTATCTTGATTCCTAGATGAAAGGATCAGTGGATGGCAGGACGGGTGGATCAGTGGATCATTGACGGCTGTATGGATCACTCTTTATGGGTGGAACTGTGGAACTGGTGTATGGATGGATGGATGACTAAACGATGGGTGAACATTGCTGCATGGAGCCAAGATGGATGGATGGATGAACGGCAGCCTATCTGACAGGCTGGACTGATGAAGAGATCGATGGATGCGTTTTCTGATGGATGGAGTTCTGTAGATGTCTAAGACAGTGCTTCTCAAAGATTTTCATGTCATGCTCCCCCCCCCAAAAAACAATTTTAAGATATATGTTTTTTGGCTTTTATGCCTTTATTGATAGGATAGTATATAGATATTTAGTAGTTTGACAAGAAATGGGGAGAGAGATGGGGAGTGAAATGCAGCAAAGGCCGTTGGGATTGGGACTCGAACCTGCAACGTGCTGTCAGGCTACTTTAAAGCCTAGGTAGCTACGCCAGCGGTCCAGGCTGTGGATAGAAGATTTTTTGTTTTCTTGCATTACTACAGTAATTCTACAGCACTCTATACTGTATACTATCAACAAATCGACACAAACTGCACTCAAATATATGTTTATTATAAAATATTTAAAAAATGTGTCTGCATTATACTTTGTTGTACAATGGTGGTGTGCAAAAATAGCAACAATAGCCGATCTACAAGCTCACAACGAGTTACATGGCGAGACGCGTTGTGAGCTTGTAGATCCAAGTCCAGGTTTAGTTTTGGCAAAAGACCAGGCCCTGGTCCCGGCAGGATAATTACACCTCCAGGTGTCCGTTAAATGGTTTCAGTGGACATTACGTTGCGTCCGGTCATGGTGGTTTCTGCCAGCTCCCTCCCATCATCCATTAACCCATTCAATTTCGGGAAAGCATCAGTGTTATTTTAGATTTTTAGCTATATAGTTCTCAAAGTGGTGTCTGGGGACCCCCAGGGGTCTAATTTGAAAATGTGTTAATATAGCGTCACAATCATTTTATAGCAGATATACAGATATTCGTGCCGCGCTATGAGCTTGTAGATCTGCTATTTTTGAAATATCGTGAAACATTTTTAACTGAAATCTTTGCTTCTGGGAGTCCCTGGAACAAAATATTTTGAGATGGGGATCCGCGGCCAAATAAATATAATTTTGTGTGTCCTTGACATGAAAAAGTTTGAGAACCACTGATATAGCAACATGTTTTTTTTTTCAGAAAACTGTTAGGATTTAAAAGACATTTTTAAGAATCAGCCTGCAGGTCTTAATGGGTTAAAGTCCACCTGACTGACACAGATCATGTTGTAGCCCTTATAATAAAACGGAGTGCTGGTCATCAGAAGCACCACTCCTACCCACTAAGAGCAAAAGGATAACAACCACATCACCAGGCCATTAGGGCTCTGATGCTCAGACCACACAGCGTCTGACTGGGGTTTTATAGCAAACGTCATCATTTATTCAACACCAAAACAAAAGGCAATGCCAGGAATTTTTAGAAGCCGCCCTATAATAACCGTTGTTGTTATTAATCCGTTTTTAACACCTGTAGCAGCAAAGGAAAACCACTCGACTTTCTTTCCTCAATAAAAAAAAAACACGGAGCATTCTGAAATGAAGCTTCTCTACTATGGAGAGTGTTTTCTTAACGCATTAAGACCGGGAACGCATCTGTGTCATTTAAAGATTTCTTTGGGCTATTAAAAAAATAGCGTATATACAAGCTCGTAGCGCGGCAGCTTGTAGATCTGCTTTTTTTTTTTTTTATCGTGAAAATGTGTGCAAGTCTTTGAATATTTATATTTTTAAAGCTTTGCTTCTGGGGTCCCTGGAACAAATCATTTTGGGATTGAGGTCCGCGGCCAAATGCATATCTAATAATGTTTTCTAAATCCTAACAGTCTGTTACTATCAGTGGTGGCCCAACTTTTCCATGTCAAGGACCCCCAAAATGATATGTATTTGGTCATGGACCCCTATCTCAAAATATGTTGTTCCAGGGACCCCAGAAGCACGTAAACAACATGTTTGCTTTAAAACATTCAAAGATTTGCACACATTTTCCACGATCTTTAAAAAAAAATCCAAATAAATCTAAAATGACACAGATGCGTTCCCGGTCTTAATGGGTTAATGTAACACCGGGCGAGACACGGAAAGGAAAAAAAGGAGTGGATAAATAAATGAAGAGTGGTTGACAGAGTGAGGGAGAAAACGGAGAAGCGATAGACTGAGAAGCTCGGCCTCCTAGCATGACGCTTTTTACACTCAATATTGTAGTCCAGTGGTTCTCACACTTTGTTCTCTGTTCTCACAGTTTTATTTATTTCAAGGACCCCCATAACTCTCAGAGTAACTGTTACAGACCTGTAAGGGTCCATTTGGAACCCCCGAGGGTCCCTGGACCCCACCTTTTTTGAGAACCACTGTTGTAGTCGCTTCTGATTATCGTCGCTTCTGATTATCGTTTGAGTAAATCCAATTCACCAAATTAATAGATTTAATCTAATAACAATGACATGGACAATCAGTTTGTTTTATATTAAATTGTCATATTCAATTCAAATATATAGCGTGCATGGGTTGGAAATGGATTCAGGATATTAACCGGTGGTGGACAAAGTATAATCAAGTATTCAGAAGAATTATATCAATGTATTGCTGAATTGAAAATTGTGAAAATAGCAATCTACAAGCTCACAACGCGTCGTGGTGCGACAGTTGTGAGCGTGTAGATCAGCTACTTTCTCTATATTT
>NC_137610.1:42453874-42493468 GCF_963280865.1 Gymnoscopelus braueri | reverse complement strand
GGCTGGGGGCCCACTGGTGGGCCGTGAGGATATTGCAAATGGGCCACCAAATAGTTAGGATTCTGTGTTTTTAAAATGTTTTAAAAATGTAGTTTTCATTGTCCTTTGATCCAAGCCGCAAACGCAATTGATGAATTGATCATTAAAATAAACATGCTCTGAAAATAGCCACTTAACACGGCTATCAACGTGTTAACCCATTGATACCTGGAACGCATCTGTGTCACTTTAGATGTCTTTGGCTATTCAAAAATAGCAGATATACAAGCTCATAGCGCGGCACCGAGTGCCGCGCTACGAGCTTGTATATCTGCTATTTTTGAAAAATCTCGAAAATATATTTTTTAGATTTTTTTCAAAAAACTGTTAGGATTTAGAAGACATTTCTAGAATCTTCTCAGGTCTCAATGGGTTAAGTGGTCAGATGGGTGGACCGGGAACGCTTTCAAGATCTTTCAAGTGGGCCCCCGATCTAGAAAAGGTTGAGTACCACGGTATTATATTAACGTCCTGTCCTAAATAACTTGCCTGAGGACTCGTATTATGAACAAAGATACATCAGGAAGACAATTATCTCTGACCTAAACTGTTCTTTAAAGTCTGTTTTTTTTTTTTACTTTATAGAGAGTTTGTGCTTTATAAACACCATTTGTTGACTATGCTTACAAAAGAAAAACAGTATGCACGGATGGGATGATTTATGCGCTATTAGACCGGCCACATTAATGCATCGCCGTCTCTTAATCACCTATTTACAAATACTTGCCATGGTTGACTCTTGTGCAAAGCCAGATTACTGTAAACAGAAGGAAAAAAGCATGGGGCGCGTACGAGGGCTTGTGCTGCCTAGAAGTCTTTAAAATTGCATCTAACTAGTTGAAGTTGAAGCTGTGAGTTCTTACATCAATTTCACAAAATGTATTTGAATTGGGTTTATTTTTTATCAGATTAAAAATGTAGCTTTGTAGCTGTTTTGCACACACGGTCAAAATGATACCATGACATTTTGAACTTAAAACTTTTTTTTTTGCCAGCAGACACTCTTCAACAGGTTGAAAGTGATTAACCACTTGAACCCCAGTGTTCATATTCGGGTTGGGGACATTTGCCAAAAATAGCAGATCTACAAGCTCACAATGAGTTTGTAGATCTGCCATTTTTGCCGAAGACATGGTGTAGATGGAAAAAGCGGTCAAAGTACTGTAGCTCAAGTCCAGTAAGACTACAGACTAAGTGGTTGTTAAAAGGTCTCAGAAATTTGCCCTGTCAGCTGTTCTTATTATGCATACAAAACATTCCTCATTCAAACCAATGGTGTGTACTGTTAGTAGTAAGCTAATGCTAAGCTAATGAGACTTGACTTTTGCTGCGATAGCGGTAAACAGACATTTATATTTGATGACCAATGCTGTCGAGTGTCGATGCAGAGAAACGGTTTGCTCCACATTGTAGCGGGTCTCTGCTAGACATGAAATATGAAAGATTAAAAAGTCGAACATTTTTAGGTTTTGTTTTTAACTACTTTTGATCATCCGGAATGCAATCAATCAATCAATCCAGAAAGTTGAACGAAGGAGTTCTTATTAACACCTAGTATTATAATTACAATATAACTAACAAACAGCTGTGGTGGTTGTAGTTGGTCTACCTGCTCTTCTATTGAACATTTTTTACATTGTCTCGGTCGGGTGGAAACCTCATATGTCCAAAACTATAACTATTCAGGATTCAAATTCAAAAGCATCAAAAGTAGCAGATCTACAAGCTCAAAACTTGGTTTCGTTACTTTTGATGCCTTTGTGTGACGCTGTAGTATGATCAAGTAAGGCGTTAATTTACGAAAAAAAATATGGAGATAAGAGGTTTCTTTCCCGACAGCCTTCTCTGTGTGCCAAATTGTGAGATTGCAGAGCAATGCACAGAGCCTGACAGTGTCTTCTTCTAGAAAGTCCCAAATGAAAGAATATTATGCATAATCTGTGGGAAATACTTACCCCTACTTAAAGTCTCAAGTTACATTCATGGTCCTATTGCAATTTCTTGTATTGTGGATGTACTGTATTTGAAGGGCCGTAAGCATATCGCCACTGTCAAACTCTAAATCTAAAATGAATATCACATAGTGATGATATATCCAATGAATTGTTATACAGCACACAAACGGATATGGGAAGTACAAAAACACTTGTCATCTATGTCCTGCCGAAACGACTGGAGTGCAGTTGAGCAAAAGAATTGAACCCCAAACTGGTCTGGGAACTTGGAGGTGAAAAGTAGCGGTTTTGGACATATGACGTTTCCACCCCAACAGAGACGATATTCAATAAGTCAACATTTAAAAAAATCTAAAACAATTTCTGTTTCATTGATTTTTTTTTAATGCATTATTTTATAACGCACGACCAATGATTTCTCTACATGAAGAATGTCATCTCAGTTCTCAGACCTACAAACTCACAACACGGTTGTCACAGACAGAGAGATCTCGCGATGCAATAAATTGTGAACTTGTAGATCGCTATTTTCAATATTTTTTTACAATGACGGGGGTAAATTACTTTCCTCTTCTACCCCGGATTTGAACCCGGTTTCCTGTGCAAGTTCTGCCATTTTTACCATTGAGCTAATGCTTGCTCAGGAGATAAATTGAATCTTGACCATCAGGTCAAAATTCGTGTCAGATCCTGTGTCTAGGTGAGACATGACCTTTGACACAATCTAAATGTCTCACTAGAAGAGCAGGGAGACAAAAAACAACCACCCCCATTTTATAAGTTATATTGTATCTACCATACAGATTGGACAAAATTAAATTGTATTCATAAATAAAAGTTGCATAGTGCCGCTTTAAAGTGGTTAAAAAGTCCTATATTTGTCATAACCAGGTTTCTGCAGGACATTGATGATAATAACCATTGTTGTGAGTCCATTTCATTGTTCTGTTTGGTGTCATACTATCATTATTTGCTAGTGTTATAAAACATTTGCACATTGTTCCCCCCCTCCCCCCATTTGATAAAAGGATCTACCGTGAGGGGATTAGGCCTACAAGTTTGATATTATAACCTTTTCTCTGAATCAACTGATTTATTTTGCGGCGTTGGGATTTCAAACCATATTGCACAAAGCTGAAGGAAGCTCCAAAAAATAAAAACAAACCCTCTTCAATCTGCTGGAACTTTTTTTAGGATTCTAAGATAAAAAGACGAGGAACCGTTTTAAGAACTGAATTGAAAAGAACATTTTGTTTTTTTCCAGAATGAAAATGCTAGGAATGTTTTTTACTGGAGAAATAAAAGCGTTGACTCACTTTTTAAAAAACTGTGGATACTTGTGTTTTTCTGTGTGAGCAGACAAGACGGAGCCGAGGATTAGACACAGTCATATGTCACGTTTGCAGCATTTCCAATTTTAAGTGCACATAACCTCTGTAGGCCAGCCGCGGTGCATTAAAAACCTGATTTACACTTAGCTGCGCGCGGGAGTCGCACAACCAGAAAATAGCCGATCTACAAGTTCGCAGGTGCAGGTGTGACGTGTTGTGAGCGTGTGGATTGGCTATTTTCTGGTTGCGCGACACTGATCGTATATAAATCACTTACAGTTGCTGGGGGATCTGTTAGTCTGCACCGTGTTATACTTTTATTATCTATAAACAAGGGGAGAAAAAAAGACCTAGGAGATATTACCTCTTTTTACTTGTGTGGTACCTATCAAATAATTCTTGACACATGCAGTTATAAAACATTGTCACAGTTATCTGGCTCACTGAATTCATCCTCCATCATGAAAGTATAACCATTAATCATGGGAAAAAAGCACGTCAGCATGGAGGAAAGATATAAAGAAAAAGCCCTTAATACTGGTGTTGACAGCAGATCCCCAGGACAGCTGATGTTGCTGCTTGTGTTCGTACTGTATTAGTGTAAAGCTAGTAAGGATCCACAATGTTTACATTTACCGATTAATTTAAATGCATGGTCGAATCGACCGATACCCCGTACCGATATTGCAATACAAGTTTCCAGTAGGATTTACCTTACACCTGTGTCACACCAAACTATGGTTGCAGGCTGATGAACGCAGGTTGTGCCTGTTTAGTGCAGCCAGCGCAGCCTAAAAAACAGAGTATCATGCAGCGCCTTCTGTCTTGACGTTGCCAGGCCGGTCTGTCTTCGACTCATCTGATTGGACAGAGGAGGAAAGCAGCAACTGTCTCAAGCATTTATCTGCTTCAAATAGACTTTTTCTCTATTGGAATCTGCCGCATAGGCAGAATCAAAGTTCGGTGTGATCGCACCCTAACTTGTGATTCTGGGTGCAGATGCAGACTTCAAGTGTAGTCATTTCCAACTTGTTGACCCTTTCGAAAGTTTCAAGTTTCAGAAAACAAACACTGATTTAATCTGCAGCCTTCATCACAAAAGGCTTCACATTCAAACAGCTAATATACAAATAATGTATTATTTTGATATCGGTTCAATACCGATATTGCATTTTAAATCGAATAATGCTGATACCGGATATGATGATGACCGATTAATCGTGCATCCCTAATTATATGCTAGTGTGGGAAAAGTGGAAAATGATTAAATGTGCAAATTCAATGGCAGTGATATTTTTTTGTATTATAATATTTAATTTTTTTTAAAGGTTAAAGTACTATATTCTGATAGTAATCATTGCTACAGAGCGTTTGTTCGGTCACAGGGGTCTCTCCCGCTCTTTAGTAAACAGAATATAGTACATTTTCAGGTAGGTGACAACATTTGAGCCAATCAGGAGAGAGCACTGAAAATGCATTTTCTGTTTAATAAAGAGCTGGAGAGACATGAGAGACTCCTTATATGGATAGGACACTCTATAGTAACGAGTACTATCAGAACATAGACCCATTTTGCAATTATTTGAATAATTGTAAATCACTTACCCTACCTTTAAATAGCTCTTCTGATAGTACTCTCTATTGCTATAGAATGCACTGTATGTTCAGTAACAGGAGTCTCCACTCTCCAGCTCTTTATTAAACAGAAAATGCATTTTCCGGATGGGCGGGATACCAATTGTATCCAATCAAGATAGAGAACTCTAGGTCCCCTGGCACAAAATATGTTTGAGATGATGGGGGGACCCCCAGCCAAATACATATCAATGTGGGGGTCCTTGACATGAAAAAGTTGGAGAACCACTGGGCTATGTGATGCAGTAGCAGTAAACTGTACAACCCAGTGTCACACACATCTCTCTCCACTGCACCAGCTCTCCTCTCTCTGGCAGCGTGCCAGGGCTCCCTGGGGAGAGGAAGACTGACAAAGACGATCCAAGGGCGAAGGCTACAGGCATCTCCTGGAGACAGCAGGTAGCAGAAACCTCTTATCTCCATGTTCGAACTTTTCCCCCGTAAATTAACGCCTTACTTGATCACACTACAGCGTCACATCAAAAGTAGCAGATCCACAAGCTCGAAACGTGCTGCTTGAATTTGAATCCTGAAAAGTAACAGTTTTTGTACAGGTTTCCACCCGACATCTCTCTCTCTCTCTCTCTCTCTCTCTCTCCTCCACCCCGAATCTGCATTCTCTCTCTTTATTTTGTTTCCTGTCTACTGTATCTCTCTCATTTCTTTCCCCTTCTTTTTCCCTCCATCTGTCTTCCTCCCTTCCTGTTCATTCTGTTCCTGTTTCTCCCCCTCTGTGTGTGCATCTGAAAGATGATACAGGATTTTCAGCGCGCAGCACCTACCGCACACACAGGTGAGTGATAAATACTGTATGCCAGCCTGCCAGGTGATCCCCCCCTCTCTCTCTCTCATCTCCCTCCTCTCTTCCTCATAACCGTATCTCTCTCTCTCTCCACCTCTCCATCCCTCCCTTCTTCTCTCTAATCTCTTGCCACCTCTCTCTTTTCCGCCTCTCTCTCTCTCTCTCTCTCTCTCTCCTCTCTCTCTTCTCTCTCTCTCTCTCTCTCTCTCTTCTCTCTCTCTCTCTCTCTCTCTCCTCTCTCTTCTCTCTCCTCTCTCTCTTCTCTCTCTCTCCTCTCTCATCTCTCTCTCTCTCTCTCTCTCTCTCTCTCTCTCTCTCTCTCTCTCTCTCTCATCTCTCTCTCTCTCTCTCTCTCTCTCTCTCTCATCTAAAACATCTCTGTCGGGTGGAAACAAAAAACTGTTACTTTTCAAATTAAAAAATAGCAGATCTACAAGCTCGTTGTAGATCTGTTACTTTTCGAAGCTTTCGTGTGACCCTGTAATATTATCAAGTAAGGGCGTTAATTTACGAAAAAACACAAAAAGTTAGAATATGGAGATAAGAGGTTTCTGACCGACATCGATGATAATCAAGCAGCTATCTTATCCACCCACTCTCTCTCTCTCTCTCTGCATCCTAGTGTGTCCTCTGACACCCATGTGTGCAGATGCTCGGTCAACACACACACACACACACACACACACACACACACACACACACACACACACACAACACACACACACACACACACACACACACACACACACACACACACACACACACACACACACACACACACACACACACACACACACACACACACACACACACACACACACACACACACACACACACACACACACACACAGTTGATGTAGGGCAGAAACCTCTTATCTCCATATTCTAACTTTGTATTTTTTCGTGAATTAACGTCCTGCTTGATCACACGACAGCGTCACACAAAAGCATCAAAAGTAGCAGATCTACAAGCTTGTAGATCTGCTACTTTTGCTGCTTTGAATCCTCCAAGTAGTTGGAGATATGAGGTTTCCAGCCGACAGAGACGATATACAATGCTTGCGAAAAGTGAAGGGGCCATCCGCACCAAGAATGATACTATAGCAATAATATGAGCATCCACAATGATACAATAACTTTCTGTAAACATGTCATGTCAATTCAGATTGGATGTTGATTGGCTGTCAGTGTTTTACATCGTTCATTAAATTACTCTGAAAGTGATATGAACAAATGTACAAACACTGAGGATATTACAGTGTTGATTAAAGGTTTACAGTAGAGATTATTGTATTTAAAATACCAATTCAATTGTGTTAAATGGGATATGCATTAAAACCAGGGGTCCTACTTTTGATGCTTTTGTGTGACGCTGTAGTGTGATCAAGTAGGGCGTTAATGTACGGGGAAAAAAACACCAAATTTGAATATGGAGATAAGAGGTTTCTGCCCGACAACAGCGATATGAAGTGGATAATATTTGAGATGTTGTTGGTGTGTATCAGGTGTTTCTCAGCTAGAAGTTAAAGGTGCTTGTTTTTGCCGGACACACCCACCCACACACACACACACCCACCCCCACCCCCACCCCCACACACACACACACACACACACAGCAATACTGACACTTTTCAGACCTTTCATAATTAAACATCTTAGAGATTCCCTCTCTCATGTATATTTCACCCTCTCTCTCTCTCACTCTCACTCTCACTCTGTGCTCGCTTTTGTATCCTCTCCTTTTTCTGTCCATTTTCTCACTGCCCCCCCCACCCCTTCCCTTCCCATCCCTTCCCATATCTCTGTTTTTCTTCTTTGAGGGTGACTTCAGTGAAATGTTTCCCTTTCTTTGCCTTTTCCTCTCTTTGACCGACTCTATGGGATTTCAAACAGTTGCTGACACACTGGGGGGTTAAAGAAGAGCCCCCCCCCCCCCCCACTGGTGTTCCTGCTGTTCCTACTGTAGGAATTTCCACATTGATTTCAACTCTTGGTATTGGCATTTATAGGTCTTTGTGGTGATATTTTGTCTTATCGCCTCATTATTGCCTTGATGTTTTGTAATGACTTTATTCGGTAGCACTTGCTATGCATCCTATGTGTATAACCGTTATACACATAGGATGCATAGCAAGTGCTACAGAATAAAGTCATTACAAAACATTAAGGCAATAATGAGGCGATAAGACAAAATATAATCTGATTATACAGGGTTATGAGCAGATTATAATGCCTTATAAGTATATTCATGATGCGTTATACTATAATGCATCATGAACATACTTATAAGGCATTATAATCTGCTCATAACCCTGTATAATCAGATTTATAAGTGCTCATAAATACTCATAACGCTTTATAACCATAACCATAACACATTATAATGCATTTTATAATGACTTATAAGTATCAAGTGTTATAATACTTCATAATTGCTGCTAAACTGCCAAATTAATTATCATAGTTATAATCCATTATAATCAATTGATAATGCTTTATTATCACTGTTATAATGTGTCATAATTATTATAGTGCATTATTATAATGCATTATGCTACGATTATAATTTATTATAAGTGGTCATTTTTTACTTAAAGATGGAGTGCCATGATATTTTTCAACCCTAAAACCTGATCATAAGGTATTATTATTATGTAAGGATTTCAACAAAAAAAAGTGTACAGTAAGTGTTAAAATGTTGTTTTTATGTAGACACACCCACCAGTGCATTAAGTATACCTGGTTCTCACCTTAGCACCTCCTCCACCACCTTAGCACCACCCACCTGTCCTAGTCCCTCCTCCTCCTCATGCCCACACCTGTTGTGTTATGATAATGAGGGGGAGGGTGTGGGCTTTGTGATGTCACTAAAGTGCTGTTTCTCTATTGGCACGTTTGACCCTCAAGGTTTCAGCCTCCAGGAAGAAACTCCAAATAGTCAGAGAAGACATAAAACACCATAAAAACACCACTGGGGGGCTTAATGAAGTTCTATCAACCTCATAGACACATGAAAAACAGAAAAAGTGCAAAAACATGGCACCACCTCTTTAATGATCATTTGATGAGGCTTTATTATCACGTTTATAATGCCTTATTATCACTTATAAGGCATTATACTGTGATTATAAGTTATTATAAAGTGGACATTATGATAATTGGTGTTATTATTACATTTTTATCACCCTTAAATCACTGTACTAATGCATTATAATTACTGTTATAATGCATTACACTATGATCATAAGTTTTTATAAGTGGCTATTTGTTACTTTATGATCATTTAATAATGCTGTATTATAATGTCTAAAATGCCTTATACTCACTGTCATAACGCATTTTAATAACTGTTATAATGCCTTAATGCATTATAACTGATTATAATGCATTATAGCAGAGCATTATCAATTGATTATAATGGATTTTAACGATGAGAATTAATTTCGGGTTGCATAGCAAGGGTTACAAAGTGGGGAGCAATTATGAAGTATTATAATACTTGACATTATAAGTCATTATAACATGCTGTATAATGTGTTATGATTGCATTATACGTTGTTATGAATATTTATAACTTTAATCATCACGTGTTATAAGCATAATACAATGCGTTTATACTTGAACTTATAAGTCTTTATAATAAGCTTTATAATGTGTTATGGTTATGGTTATTAAGCATTATGATTATTTATAAGCTCTTATAAATATGATTATAAAGGATTATGATCAGCATTACAATGCCTTATAAGTATGTGTATAATGCGCTATACACATGGGATGCATAGCAAGTGCTACCTATTCAACAGTGAGAGTAACAACAAGAACGTGAACATAAATTAAAAGTGAAAAGTGAAAACATAACTTCTCAAGTTCAATCAAAAATCACTGTGCATTAGCTCAGCCAGAGTTGGGACTGATGACGTTGGTGCACTGAGGATCACAGAAGGACCCAAAGCGGCCATATATGTCCTTGGCTCGGACCGCAAAATGGTAGGTGGAGCCAGCCTGGAACCGAGTTAGAGTACAGGCCATGGGCAGAGGAAGGGCCTTAACCTCCCCAACTTTTTTCCAGTGCTGCTGTGTTGCGCTGTTGGCATTCGAGTTATCCTGACGGAAGGCATATAGGAGGTAGCTATCTACAGTTGCACAGGTAAGGTCAGTCTCTGCTACACGCCAGGACAGCACTATACCACTGGGACTTGGCACCAGCTTAAGCTGGGGTTGCTGGGGGGGTGAGGTCTGGGTAGCTTCTGCAGGCAGCCTCTGCAGTGGCCTAACCGTTGCGGTGGCTCGGGTCGGTGCAGAGGTGGTTACAGCACGGGATTTAGCTGGAGATTCCATTTGGGGGCGATGGCGTACTGTTGTCTGAGGATTGCCTCCAGAGTTCTGACTGCTTTGAGGGGACGACCTGGTTCCAGCACTGTTGGGAACACTGATGACTGGGTGAGGCCGCTGTGTAACCGAGGCAGGTGCAGCAGTGGCATTCTTTACTAACCCCGTTACCTGCACGTCGTCATCATCCTCAGTGAGGTCTATGACAGAGCCTTTAGGGCGTCCCGCTACCACGGCAGGTTTGGCTGGAGTGGAGCGTATAGCTTGGTTGTCTGTCTTTGACGTCATGGATGTTCCCTGTGGGGGTCCTGGAGCAGTGGAGCCTGTTGCTGCTGGCCCAGAGGTTGTAGGTGGAGAGGATAAAGACATGGCTCCTGCTAAAGAAATGGACTGAGTTGGTGCCCTGGCTGTGGTCACCGACACCCCAGCGTTGGGTGTACTGATCCCTACAGTGCCCCCCTGGTACACAGCCCGGGCAAGAGACATCTGGGACATCTGAGCCGCGGAGGCTTGGCTCCCATTGGCTGTTTTCAGGAGCAAGGTGCCCATGGAACTCTGGGTGGTGATGCCAGTGGCCAGGGAAGTGGTTGCATTAGAAGTGGAGGCTATCAGCTGGAGAATTGGGGTCTGTTGTACCATGGTTGTGGGAGTACCCATGGGGACCGGGGTTGGGAGACGTGGGGAGGAAGCCGATGGGTTACTGGGGTTATTTGGGTTATCGTTGCAGCTGCAGTCTTAGCGGAAGCAGCTGCAAGTGCCTGCCTGCCTCTTTCTGATTCTTGATTGCCCTCTCCAAACTTCTTTGCTATTCGAGTTATTTTAGCTTGTAGTGTACTAATGCTGTGCTGGTGTTTGGTGGCACAGTCTATCTTTTCTACTCTGTCTTTCAGCTCTTGTAAACCTTTATCAATAACCGTACACTGGAACGCCTTCAACTGCTCTGCCACCAACTGCTGCACAATCTTTTTAAGTTTAAGGCGACTGTTAGCTTTTGCAGTCATTTTTTGTTCCAGCTGCGCTTCCGACTCCACCTTGGGCCTTTTCCCCTCTCTTTCCACCTTCAGGCCATCTTTCTCACCCTCTGACAGTGTGCGCTTAAGTTGTGAAGTGGGGTTTTTCTCGACTTTGACCACTGTGTCAGATGGAGGAGTGGATGTGGGTCGGGATGGTTTTGAGGACTCTCCAACTTCGGTTTTTGCTTTCACATGGTCCACCTCCATCTTTATCTCCTTTGTTGGTCCTTCTTTCTCTTTACAAGGGGGAAATGGTTGAGCTGCTGTTAACAAGGTGCTGTGAAGAGTTTCCAGTTGCTGCCGATCGCTAATCTTCATAGTTTTCCTGGCACGGAAAATCTTCTTTTTCTCCTCTGCCACAGCGACTTCCATTTTTACCTCAAAGTGGCACACTTTCTCCTTTATTGGTCCTTTATTCACCTTCTCTTTACAAGGGGGAGATGGATTCGACGATGGTTGAGCTGCTGTTAACAAGGCGCTGTGAAGAGTTTCCAGTTGCTGCCGATCGCTAATCTTCATGGTTTTCCTGGCACGGAAAATCTTCTTTTTCTCCTCTGCCACAGCGACTTCCATTTTTACCTCAAAGTGGCACACTTTCTCCTTTATTGGTCCTTTATTCACCTTCTCTTTACAAGGGGGAGATGGATTCGACGATGGTTGAGCTGCTGTTAACAAGGCGCTGTGAAGAGTTTCCAGTTGCTGCCGATCGCTAATCTTCATGGTTTTCCTGGCACGGAAAATCTTCTTTTTCTCTTCTGCCACAGCGACTTCCATTTTTACCTCAAAGTGGCACACTGATTATCATGTGATTTTCGGCCTAATGCTTCAGCAGCACCCAGAATGACCTGGAAGTCCTAGGACAAGGGGAATGTAGTTATTAAATACCAAACACTCGACTGGTTGTTTAACCAGATCCAAGAGCCGCTGTGATGCTATCCAAGCAGGAGGTGAACCGATATGCCATGCTTAGACTGTAAAGCCAACTACTTGTGGGTTATATTGACGCTTATTGTCCTAAGGATTCGATGTCGTTGGGTATTTATACGTTTGGCCGAGGTGCTAGTGTCATTATGGTGATGTCAGTCATATCCGTATATGGAGCAAGCGATGTCAGTTATGCCCAAAGATGGGGTCTATGATGTCAGTCTTGGGTGTTTCGGTTGTCTCCATATATGGGGCTCCAGGAGGGGTTCTCTGATGTCAGAGCCAGGTATGTTAGTTATCTCCATATATAGAAGTCTCTGATGTCACATCAGGGTAGGTCTGACATCGGTTATCTCCATATATGGAGATCTCCATGTATGGGAAGGTTGAGATTCAATAGGTCACTAAAGGTCGGGACCGAATAGATCATTTATCCCCCTATTTGGGTTTCCGGGCATCCTGCCACGGTCTACCTCGCAGTGATGTCCATTTATGGCTAATGCTGGCAAGTATGCTCTGAATGTTCACTACAGTAGTAATAGATATGGAGATCTGTTGTCCGGAACTGCCGATCCTATCGACCCTATATGGAGATGTATGTGGTGCCTATATCCTTATATGGTGTGTACGGTCTATGACGCCAGCTCAGATGATGACGGCTTCTGCGTACTGTCCATGACGCCGCAGTCTCGGATTGTATCAGCCTCTTCAACCCTGCTCCGTGTATGGGTATCTCGGCCGGCTCCATATACGGGTATCTTGTATAAGGTCTTTATCATAGAGTGTCAAAACCAACATCTAGAACCAAGGTTTACATTCTATAAGCTCCCTGTCAAGAGGTTGATGGTTTTTTATGTTCATGTTTTGTTTCTCTCCGTCTGTGCTTTCGTTTAGTTTTTCTGGTTAATCCGTCCTGTGACATTTGTACACTGTTCAAATAATTTAAAAAACGGAACCATATTCTTTACCGACAGTGTTGCCAAATAAGCAACATCACTTCCACAAACAAGCCCAAAACAAGCAACCTCAGCTCAAATTACAAGTCAAAACAAACCCAACAGTGATATGGCTAAATACAGTATATTCCTAATAATAAAAAAATCACACCCTGTGTGAAGTGGGCGGTGTCTTGCTAGCTAATCACAATACTGAATGGAGTCAACCAATCATGTACAAATAATAAATACATTTATTGAAACACTCTTTATGATGGACGAAACCATAACTTGAAAAAAACATATTGATATGTTTTTTTCAAGTTATGGTTTCTTATATAGGGCTATGCACATGTGTCATGTGACACTGGCCAATCACAGTCCTGAATAGACTGTGATTGGCCAATCACAGCGCAGGATAATTGTACAAATTTCCAAACCTCACTTTTAGGGGCGGTTTCACTGCCCAAGATATTTGTACATTTTTCCAAATCTCACTTATAGGGGCGGTTTCACCGCCCAAAAAATAATGCGTCGATGACAGACTGCATTTTCATTTTTTCAAGCTACTTGGCAGGTGATTGGATGATCCCGCCCCTAGCAGCCGCTGATTGGTTCTAACACGCAGCGGACCGGGCAGCTTTACTCCCTGAGCGATCCCAGACCTCCTTCCTGAAATCAAATGCAAATGAGATTTCCGGAGGGAGGGGGGTTTACCAGGCTACCCAACCATAGGGACTCGGATTTTTTTCCGGGTGGGTTTGTTGATTTTTGGGGGGGATAATTCGGTTAATTCGGTTCGCCTCGCACTCGCGGTGGTCGCGAGGTGCGGGGGACTGGACTGATTTTATTATTTATTAAAAAATAAAATAAATAGATACACTTTTTTTTCTTTTATTATTATTTGTTTTGGCTGGACTGAATAGTGGGGGGTACACAGTGTCCTTTAATTAAACAGGCGCCGGCGCCACTGCCACAATCCAGTGGGAAAGCGTTTGTTTCGCAACGGGCTTGCCCACTATCCACGGGGCCCATGACACAAACAGCTGATCTGACTTCCTTGAAGTCCTAGATCTGTCAATGTACACTGTCAAAGTCCAAACCGGACTAAGACAATGCAACCGTTCATCCTCCTGTGAGGAAAAAAGGAGGCGGGTGAAACGTCTCCAAGGCCACAGGGACACTTGGTACCAAGGGGTTCTTAGGCAAAAACCCTGGTCTGGGTCTGACAACCACCCTTGTACCTCCTTCACTGAACTGTGTACACTCTGCGTGTACTGACAGTGCATGAAGATCACTGACCCTTTTAGTAGTCACTAAAGCCATCAGTAACGCAGTCTTGAGTGACAGATGTTTTGTCAATCTGACTCAGTGCCTCGAAAGGTGACCAAGACAAGGAGTCCAATACCAGGCTCAAATCCCAGGACCATCCCAGTCACCATTTCTCCCAACCTGTCTGTCTGTCACCACTCCACCCAACCCATCTGTCACCACTCCTCCCAACCTGTCTGTCACCACTCCACCCAACCTGTCTGTCTATCACCACTCCTCCCAACCTGTCTATCACCACTCCTCCCAACCTGTCTGTCACCACTCCTCCCAACCCGTCTGTCACCACTCCTCCCAACCTGTCTGTCACCACTCCTCCCAACCTGTCTGTCACCACTCCACCCAACCTGTCTGTCACCACTCCTCCCAACCCGTCTGTCACCACTCCTCCCAACCCGTCTGTCACCACTCCACCCAACCTGTCTGTCTATCACCACTCCTCCCAACCTGTCTATCACCACTCCTCCCAACCCGTCTGTCACCACTCCTCCCAACCTGTCTGTCACCACTCCACCCAACCCGTCTGTCACCACTCCTCCCAACCCGTCTGTCACCACTCCTCCCAACCTGTCTGTCACCACTCCACCCAACCTGTCTGTCACCACTCCTCCCAACCCGTCTGTCACCACTCCACCCAACCTGTCTGTCACCACTCCTCCCAACCCGTCTGTCACCACTCCACCCAACCCGTCTGTCACAACTCCACCCAACCTGTCTGTCTATCACCACTCCTCCCAACCCGTCTGTCACCACTCCTCCCAACCTGTCTGTCACCACTCCACCCAACCTGTCTATCACCACTCCACCCAACCTGTCTGTCTATCACCACTCCTCCCAACCTGTCTGTCACCACTCCACCCAACCTGTCTGTCTATCACCACTCCTCCCAACCCGTCTGTCACAACTCCACCCAACCTGTGGGCCAGGGCCGTCAGGATATACAGTATATATTGCTGTTGTCAGGCAGAAACCTCTTATCTAACCTCTTATTTTTTCGTAAATTAACGCCACACTTGATCACACAAAAGCATCACACAAAAGCATCAAAAGTAGCAGATTTACAAGCTCGAAACACCGTGCAAAGCGACACGTTTTGAGCTCCCATTCAATACATCCATGTGTTATTTTTCCGACATCTTGTTTATGTGCCAATAGGCAAACTAGCAGCCGCTAGCACTACTGTATCAGTGTTCATCAAGATAAAGAGAGAGAGACAGACAGACAGACAGAGAGAGAGAGAAAAAGTAGTTAACCTACTATTAGCCTGGGATCAATACCATTTTGGAGATTCTGATCCGGTCGGAACGTTACGTCATCAGGTGGCTGGAACCAGCGACCGGAACCACCGGCGCCGTGCAGCTCCAAAATGATAACTTGGTTCATTTGGTATAATCGTTTTGTTTCTTTTGGCATAATAATCGTTTGGTATGTCGATCTTTTATTCTAACTCGTAGCGCGACTAGCGAGACTAAACTAATTGATTCGCATTATGTGGGAAACAAAAACAATGCGACGCCATCCGGAACCAAGATTATAATTTTTTCCTTTTTTCTAAACCGAATCACACGGCTAGTTTTAGAACGAATACCAGGCTTTCCTCCGAGGTGGAAAGTCTGGTGACGCGAGGTTAACCTACTATATAACCTGACTTGGCAGGCAGCCAGTAAGGTCAGGAACAAACAAGTAGGTACACACACACACACACACACACACACACACACACACACACACACAGAAAGAGTGGAGAGGTAATGCTAAGCAGTGAGGGACACATTAATGTAACAGCACAAAGACAAACAATGCCTATACTGCTGACCTATACAGATCACGCTCTCATGACACGCTCTCATCACACACACACACACACACACACTAAAGAGACAGAGATGTAAGATGTCTATAGCTTTGGTTTTATGGGGTCAGCTCATCTGTTATTAAGAGCTGATGACCAGAGACAACGGATCAATAACATACATTGGCCATAACATATATACATTATGGTGTCCTTGAACAGAGTTTAGATGGGCCATCCATTATGTTTCCCATATACACACACTTACATACATTAATGCACAAATGAGGTCCCACGTGGCCCATAATAAACACTGACACAGCTCAGTGCAACGAGTCAACTGCCCATTAACTACAGTATCCCCACAAACTGACCTCAGTGCAGCTAATGTATCTGTAAACAGTGTCCAACTGTCCATATGGCCCTTTGTATACTGTAGATAACAGTGTATATACTAGCTTCTATCAGCGTTCTTTCTTGGGCGCAGGCAGGCACTGCAGTTATTCAGTACGGTGTGGAACAGTCGGAACTCTCACATGACATCAGGTGGGAACTGGCAGCCATGGATACAAGATGGTGTATCCATCTTGTATCCATAACGTGACTAATAATGGCATGGCTCCCGTGTCGGTCCCTGACATCGTATTGATGATTATCGATCATCGTATTGATGTATACATTGTTAAAACAACGTTTGTTATTAGCAAGAATAACCTCCGGTTCCAGTGGGGCTCAGGGGGTGCGATGCGATGCGAGAGTGCGGTCTAGCCAACACCAACTCAGGACTCCTGAATCGCTGCCCTCCACACTCTCCTATATCTAGCACCAGAGTTCTGAGCTCTACAGGGTCGTTAGCTAAGCTTGGAGCATGGAGTTTCAGTCCATGGAAATAACACTGCTCCTAGCGCTAGAGAGAACTCACTAACACTCTGGACCAGAGCTAGGAATTGCCCAAGACCTGTAGCCCAGCGATTCCCAACATTAACTGTGTGTTACAGCCATCTGACGTCTGGAGAGACAGTGTCAGCAGGTCATCAGTTAGACCAGTGGTTCCCAAACTGGGGATCAGGTCCGCCTGGGGGGTCCCCAAATTATTGATTATTGATGGTTAGCTTAATTTGCAACGCTGTTGTCTTACTCAAAAGTAAACAAACAAATACAGTATAAGTACAGTATATACAGGGTATCTGCACATTTCTAAAGTTACAATTTACTGACTTTTGAGACCTTTTTACATTATCAGAGTTACAGACTGAGACTTGTAAGGGTTTAGAGCCCCTAAAGGAACCCAGAGAGTCCCTGGAATCCACTTTGAGAACCACTTACAGTACAGAGAGAACTGTAAACAGATGAAAAGACTGGAAGGCCAGAACATAATTGCAGACGTGGCTCTCGCACATTTTCATGTCAAGGATCAGAACATTGATATGCATTTGGTGCACACACACACACACACACACACACACACACACACACACACACACACACACACACACACACACACACACACACACACACACACACACACACACACACACACACACACACACACACACACACACACACGATACAACAAGCATGTCACCCAGCACTCCATGGGCACAAGCAGCAGCGTCTCCGGTCTCCGCCAGACATGGCGGCTGCTAATCATAGCAGAGACAGAACAACACATCCCAAGCAGACCACTAGAGGAAAAAGTTCCCAGTCCACTACCGCAGTAACCGCAGTAACATTGGCGTTCACCGGCGCCACACCTCCGTGCCGCCATTCTCGCGCTCAAGGCGTCACGCATTGCTATGCTAACATATCCACCCGACAGAGACGGGTGTCCAAAACGGTTATAGCCTACTACTTTTCAGGATTCAAAAGCATCAAAAGTAGCAGGTCGACAAGCTTCGAGCTTGCGGATCTGCTACTTTTGAGTGATCAAGTAGCGCGGTCATGTATAAAAAACACACACACACACACACACACACACACACACACACACACACACACACACACACACACACGAGAGTAGAAGGAGATAAATGGTGCATTTATATAGCGCTTTTATCCAAAGCGCTTTACATAGATTGTGCATCACATTCACCCACCCATTCATACACCGAGGAAACCATGCAAGGCACCAGCCTGCTCATCGGGAGCAATTAGGGGTTCAGTGTCTTGCTCAAGGACACTTCGACACTAACTCTGGGGGAGCCTGGGATCTAACTGGGAACTTCGCGGTTGCCATCCGGCCGCTCTACCCCTGAGCGAGCCACTGCCGCCCCCAGATGAGATGTTTTGGCTGATTCATGCCTCCGAGTCCTTTTTTACATTGCACAAGGAAAAACTAAAATCCCTAAATCGATAGCCATTTGAAGCACACAGGTGGTACGTTTTACATCAGAATGTTAATAATTGGATGGGGACAATTCACCTCCTTTTCAAGATTGGGGGGGGGGGGATAGGGGTGGGGGATAATCTACGGCAAATTACCTGATGCTGGGAGCAATGCTCATTTAAACTTAAAAAAATATATATATTTATGGAAATTATTTTATTTTATTTATGAAATACCAAACATGGGTCCCGACCCACTGTTTGGGAAACAGTGCTTTAAATAGACAGTTTGCTTGACCGCAAATGCCAAGAATGTTATTTAGACAGCATGATGTTTAGACAGATGCTACATTAGGGTTGATGTTTACCCGTACCCTAGTCACTGTGTAGCACTTCATTCCTTTTTCTTTGCACTCTGTTTATGCGACCGTTTCCTCCTGTCATTTATTGACTATAGAGTTCATGCCATTTACTCTGCTTTAGCACTTTGTAAATTGCTCTGGATAAGAGCAATGCCTAAATTGTATAACTTACTGCCTATACAGACTTGTGACCTTATTGTAAATTAATCTATATATACATACATACATTAAAAAAGTATTGAGGGATTGTGGATTTCAACAGCATGAATATAGACGCCTCTGGACCAACATGAAGAGTGACTTCATCTATAATTGTATTTGTGTGATAGTGGGTGATATTCCATTCCAAAGCCTACTGACCTCATTCCCACTATCTATATGAGACTGGACGATAGCCAGACAGTCACTCACTGACCGCTATAACACACACACACACACACACACACACACACACACACACACGTATTACTATACTTGTGAGGACATCAACATTTTAGGACGGCGGTTTTACGATTTTGTGCATTGTTTTACCCTAAGCCTAAAGCCGAAAAATAGCAGATCCTACAAGCCCGCAACGCGTCGCAGCGTAGATCAGCTACTTTTCTTACTTTAGGAAGTAGTAGCCGTCAGGTGAGCGAGTCGCCGTGCTGAACGTTGCGAAGTCCGCCAGAGCCGACTCAGCGCCGTTCGAGTTATGTACCGATAGGGACAGAATCGTAAATTATCCCCCCCAGGCAATGCCAGCTCCAAGCACTATTTTCCACCACGGAGCTGTCCTCCTGGATGTGGAGCATGACTAGCGGTAACAGAGAAGTTACTGAGATCGGATGGGAAAACGCTGGTCGCGTTTAATTGACAGCCTCTATTTGCAGGGTGCTCTCAGCTCTCAGGCAGATAGGAGAATACTTTAAATCATAATACATTATAGAGTGCACCAAAAAAAAAAAAAGTGTATGCTTAGTGTTAGATAAAAACTCTATTTTGTATTTGGGGCATTTTTTCCCAAAGTTTTATTTGCTCCTCTAATAAAGGAAATAGCTATAGATTGAGTCTACTGTCTGCAGCTGTCTGCAGCAGCAGCAGTCAGTCAAGCCAGATAAAACAAATTCATGATAGAATGCACATTAAACAGTACTTTTTGCCCTAAATCCCCAAAAATTAGATTATTGTGATTAGATTAGCTTGCAAGCTGCTATAAATTATGACTTTTTTTCTTGTTCAAAAGGCACATTGCTCATTGTTTTCCCCTGACCCTGGGTGACATGGCAGTGGTTCTCAAACTTTTTCATGTCAAGGACCCCTAAATGAATGTGTATTTGGCCGCGGACGGATCAATCATTTAGCTAGGGACCCCCTGGAACCCCCTCAAGGACCCCTGGGGGTCCTCAGACCCCACTTTGAGAACCACCGACATAAAGTACCAAGCTGACCCACCATGCAGCATTCTTGATTCTTCACTGAAATACTGCTATTCTTATCAATTTCCTCTAGAACAGGGGTCTTCAACAGGGGGCTAGGGGGTCCTCAGAGTTACTTACTACTGTTTTTGTTTTTGTTGTTAAAAGACCATTACTGCATCAAATGTATTCAACAAACTATACTGTAAAAAAATATATATATCTGTGGAACTGAGTCAAACTTTCAAATTCAAAGATTTGCAAAAAAAAAATCACGATTAAAAAAAATAGCAGATCTACAAGCTTGTATATCTGCTATTTTTGAATATCCAAAGTATAAAATAATGGTCATACCTCAAATCTAAAATGACCGCATTCTAACCCTAGCTAGGCTGTTGCCTCCCACAATTTTCAAAATGCTTCCGTCACACAGTCCGGAGCAACGGAAGCTCTGAAAGTGATCAAGCGATAAAAGCGGATGCGACGCCTCCTCCCCGCTTCTGTTTCGTCTCTACAGTCGCGCAAATGTATCCTAATATAAATCCAAATCATCGAAGCATATATATGTTACAGGGAAATTGGAGAACCAGGGAAATTGGAGAAGGAGCACTCGTTTTCACCGCCCCCCAAGCAATTCTGTAGAACAAACACTAGAAGGCAATGCAAGCCACGAGGCTTCCCAACCACAGTGCACGAACATATAGTGATTCGGTCGGCGCTCGCTTGCCACCATTGGTGTGTGAATGTGGGAAAAGTGGGGACGCTGGCGTCGACTGTTCGCCGCTCCACCTCCCAATGTCCCCCACCTGTATGAATGAATGAACCATTGTAAAGCGCTTTGAGCACTTGGAAAAGCGCTATAAAAATGCAATTCATTATTATTATTATTATTATATATGGCCCCGACCACACACACACACACACGCGCGCACACGCTCATGCTTTCAATTTGGTTTATTGAAAGCATGACTGTTAAGATCATTTTATTGTGTTCTGGCTTTTACCATTTGTTTTAGTTTATCCCTGACACACACACACACACACACACACATGGATAGTGATCCATGAAAAGATCTATTCTCTCCCTATCGGTTTAAAACTCGGACGGCACTGATTCGACTAGCAGAGCATCGGCTGGTCGGCGCGGGCACTCGCGCCCGGGCGCGCCTCCTCGGCCTCAAGCTCTGCTAAGTCGGCACGCCTCCGTCATGGACAATAACTATTATCACGTGTGCGTGTGAACGTGTGTTCAGCGTTCCCCTAGCGTAGCTTCCTGGCTGCTATGTAGGGGGAACAACAAAAGCCAGGTCCGCCTAGCATCAAAGCCCAGCCTCGCGGCGCTGCCTCCTCCTCCTCGTCCTCCTCCTCATCATGCCGCATCGCATCAAAGCCCCGCCTCGCGGCGCCGCATCCTCCTTCTCCTCCTCCTTCTCCTCCTCCTCCTCCTCCTCCTCCTCGCGAGCCTCGCATAAAAAACCCTGTCTCGAAAAGCCCCGCCCCGAAGCCCCGCGCCTAAAAACGAGCGCTCCGTTTTCAATTTCCCTGGTTCTCCAATTTCCCTGTGACATATATAGCTTGCTGCTTAGCAGAAATAGAAATTAAAAAAATAAATGTAAAAGATATTTCAAAATATATTTTCGTGAACGGAAATGACGGAACAGATGGCAGCTTCCTGCCTCGGATTTCGGGGAGGAGTAGTTCCAGACTATATCGCAATCGGAGATTGTGGAATAGTTGTCTGGCTACGCGAGACCACTTAATGGTTAACAACCCTTCTATGATTCTAACAGAAATGTTCCCCTAGGAATTATATGGGACAGCCCCAGGCACAACACGCAGGCTTCATGGGGGTCAGAGAGGGCATACCACACACACACAGCTACAGTATAGTGCATTATTCATGACTGTTCCCATCTATAAATGCAGAGGAACATGAAGCACATTCAGTACATTACTTTACAGTATTCTCCCTAGGAGCTCGCCATAAGAGTTTGTCACAGCGTGTCACTTACTGCCGCGATTCGACCTTATACATCTGCTATTTTCTTTTTAAATTGGAAAATTTTGAATTTATATCAGTTTTTTTTTAACATAAATCTTCTCTTCTGGGGGTCCCTAGCTGGAACAAAACATTTTCAGATGGGGGTTCGTGGCCAAATATACAGTATTTCAATATTTGACAAAAAAAAGAATGACACAGCTTTCCTGGATTGAAGGGTATAAGAACGTATAAGGCTTTCCAGGTCTGAATGGGTTAAAGACCAACGCAAAAGAGTCAACTATTAAACACACTGGGGAATCAGATGCAAAGAAGCCCGTTTGGGACTCTTTTTTGCCAGAACAGCGGAGAACCAGCACCTGTACCCTCTTGCTCAAGGACACTTCAACACAAAGCCAGGAGGAACGTGGCGCGCTGTGAGCTTGTCGATCGGCTATTTTCAGCAAAAGCTTTCCCTACAGTAACAGGAAAAACACTAGTATAGAACCCTGAGGGACTCCGCGCGACCATATGGGGTTTAAGTAGTTAACCACTGACGCGTCATGACTCGTAAGAATGCCTTTATAAGTCACAATGTGAGGCATTGTGAGCTTGCAGATTGGCTATTTTAGAAAACAAATCTAAGGTGATTATTTTTAGTAAAATCTATTATTCTTTATATTTGACTGTTATTGATTAGTTTGATTAAGTGTTGCACCCCTAAAGGAAGGAGAAAGAACCCAGAAGAACCCAGAAGAGAGAGAGAGATTTAGATTTTTTTAACCACTCATTTATTCATAAGAAAGTTTGCTACAGCATTCCTAAGCCAATAATTTAATGAATTGCATTTAATAATAATAATGAATTGCATTTTTATAGCGCTTTTCCAAGAGCTCAAAGCGCTTTACAATGGTTCATTCATTCATAAAGGGGGGGAGGGGGCATTGGGTGGTGAAGCGGCGAACAGTCGACGCCAGCGTCCTCACTTTTCCCACATTCACACAACAATGTGCAACGCATTGGAGACAATGTAGGGTTCAGTGTCTTGCCCAACGACACTTTTCGACACCAACTCTGGGGGAGCCCGGGATCAAACTGGGAACCTCGCGGTTTCCATCCGGCCACTCTACCGGCCACTCTGCCCCTGAGCCACTGCCGCCAATTTGTCATCAAGAGACTCAAAGACTGTCCTACTGAGTCTCCTATTGACCAACGACCCGGTCATCAAATTATTGGCTCAAGAATGCGACAAAAACAAAACAAATCTCCATGAATTCAAGGCTTCATGGGGTGTTTAATTGATAGCAAATGAGTCATTTGTTTGGGTGAACTACTCCGTGAATATTTCGACTAGCATTCTCAAAGTGGAAATGCCCTGGCACTGTGGTGGTGGAGCCCAGATTTCCTTACCAGAAACACATGAGTAATTGAGCTCCATTTTCCTGATGGCTGCTGTTAATGATACCAGCATGTACTTGCAGATGATCACTTCAATCCTCTCTGTGTGTGTGTGTGTGTGTGTGTGTGTGTGTGTGTGCTCGCACCTCACACAGGGCAGCCAGATGTTCACTTGGAACATTATGGGATACAGACATCTCCTCCAATCGGAATCTTCATCCATCTCCATGACAACTGCTTCATCACACAGCCAGGGGTTGGTTCCAAGGTTGCCATGACCACCAAGAAGTGTGTATTCAGCTGAAATCCTCCTCCTGGGTCACACACACACACACACACACACACACACACACACACACACACACACACACACACACACACACACACACACACACACACACACACACACACACACACACACACACACACACACACACACACACACACACACACACACACACACACACACACACACACACACACACACACACACACACACACTCCTGTGACCTCTGACCCTGACACCCCAGACTGTACCCAGTGGTGGAAAGTAACTTAGTACTCATACTCAAGTATCACAATCTTTTAAACGTTTGAATACATTGGAGTATTTCTACATTGCAGTATTGATACTTTTACTTAAGTAAAAAAATTTAGTACTTTTTCCACCACTGACTGTGCCTCTCTAACCTTTTCATGTCACGGTACTGTACTGTATTTCAGTGGTTCTCACACTTTTTCATCTTTAACCCATAAGCCCTGAGGCCAATTCTACAAATCAGTAGTTCTCAAACGTTTTCATGCCAAGGACCCCCAAAATGATATACATTGGGCAGCGGACCTCCCATCTGAAAATGTTTTGTGCCAGGGACCCCCAGAAGATTAGATTTGTGTAAAAGAAACTAAAACAAAAAACACTTTAAATTTTTTTTCAAAATGTTCAACAAGCTTGCAGCGCACGGACCCCGGCCCGGACCCCACTTTGAGAACCACTGTGCTAAGAGATGACAGCCAAAACATTATACAGATTCCTTATTCACATGTGGTAGTTTTAATTTAAATGTATACTCCATAGTAAGATGGTGCTTGTTTGAAAATCAGTTCAAGCGATACCATCATGCGATGGGACTATAAATTAATCTTAAAACTTGCTATCTTATATCACCAGGCTGTGAAAAATATCAGAAAAGGTCATAAGAGTTATGTTACAGAGACAAAGAGTTTCAAACATACAGTATATAGGTCAGTAGTTCTCAAACATTTAGTGAAACCGAGTGAAACCAAGTGCTTGTCAGGGTGGAGGGGGTCCCCAGTTCAAAAATGATTATTTTGGGGGGTCACGGCCTGAAAAGTTTGGGAAGCCTTGCCATAGGTTATGAATGAAATATGTGATTAAACACAATGTTGCTCACCTCCTCCGGTTTCTTGGGTTGGGTACAATGGGTTGATATACATCCGCTGATATAGTCTTTTCCCAGCGGCTATGTTGACATTTAAACACAGTTGGAACGTAATAACATTATGGTTGTTGTGTTTCATCATTTATGTGTTATTCAGTTCAGCTCCTGCTGCATGTTGACACACAGAAAAGCAACACACACCCAATCAGTGTTATTACCTTCAGCTGTGTGCAATGCGCCTGTCAAAAATTGCTGCTGTGAAAAGGGTTGCTTGTGAACTGGGACTTCCCCTTTCTTTGGTGTGTGACAGTGGCCCAGGTGGCGCCTAAACCCTAACCTTTAACTTCACAAAAACTATGCCTAACCTTAACCCTAACCTCACAAACACTATGCTTAAACCTAACCTTATCCTCACAAACACTATGCTTAAACCTAACATGAAAAGGGTTGCTTGTGAACTGGGACTTCCCCTTTCTTTGGTGTGTGGCCCAGGTGGCGCCTAAACCCTAACCTTTAACTTCACAAAAACTATGCCTAACCTTAACCCTAACCTCACAAACACTATGCTTAAACCTAACCTTATCCTCACAAACACTATGCCCTAACCCTAACCTTTAACTTCACAAAATCTGTGACTAAACCTAACCTTAAACCTAACCTCACAGGAACTATGTCTAACCTCAAAACCACATCCGCCTGGGCAAAACACAGGGAAAAGAGAGGGTCCATTGTGAACCACTGGTTTAGTACTTTAATGCCCACAGAAAAGCGTGTCACATGACACAGGGGGCACGCCATGAGCACCAGAGCATGCTGGGAAGTAGAAAACAATGGAAAACTGCAACTCAGCAGCAAAGACAAATCTAATGTATGAATATAATGTCTATGTGTTGTCTAATCTAAAAGGACATGTCATGCATCACCACACTGCTTCTTTAATCATATTTGGGAGTAGCTCTGGGCAGATACTGTACTTTCCTTTTCTATAAATGATGATGCTATATGTGCTTTTCAAGATTCAAGAAACTGCTGATGGCGGATATATACTTATTTATAAAAAAAATGTATTATTTGAATTAAGGAGACTAAAATATTGCAAAAGGCAAACTATCTGCCTCAAAATGATAGAGTTAGTGTATATATTTTTTTTGTACTCCACTACATCTCAGAGGCAAATACCGTATTATACTTTTACTCCACTACAATTATTTGAAACTGTTACTAAAGGCAAACTATCTGCCTCAAAATGATAGAGTTAGTGTATATATATTTTTTGTACTCCACTACATCTCAGAGGCAAATACCGTATTATACTTTTACTCCACTACAATTATTTGAAACTGTTACTAGTTACTTTTTTTATTTGAATTATTATTACAAAACATACATTAACAACTTCAGCACTATTTAAACTTTGGCTATTTGAAAATAGCAGAGCGACAAGCACATTCTGCATGATGAGTACTTTCTACTTTTGGTACCAATACTTTTGTACTTTACTCAAGTCAATTTTGAATTTGACTTGTAACAGAGTATTTCTACATTGCATCATTGATACTTTTACTTAAGTACAAAAAAAAATAGTAATTTTTACACCACTGCTTTTAACTCTATGGCTATAATTCACCTTCTAATGGACAGCACTATATGAAAGCAGCTTCATCAGCACTGTGCTGGATCAATTAACATGAAGGAAGAGGGGAAGAGAAAGAGAGAGAGAGGAGGATTTGGCAATACTGTTAATAATTATTAACCTTCATGCCAATAAAGCACTCTGCACGGAATTGAGAGAAAACGTCATTAAGGGGAAATGAATGGGTTGATGAGGTGTCGGAAAGACCCTTTGAATTAAAATGAAATAGGATTTACACACATATGATCGTGTGTGTGTGTGTGTGGGACTGACCAAGAAACGTGTACTGTACAGTATAGTGTGCATGTGTGTGTGTGCACGCGTGGTTGAAAGTGAGATTGCAATAACAAGAGGTAGAGACAGTGTAAGAGAAAGACAGGGTCAATGTATGTGACACTAGTGTGTGTGTGTGCGTGTGCGTGTGCGTGTGCGTGTGTGTGTGTGTGTTGAAAGGGGGTAAATGATGAGCCTTGAGCATTGCCTCATTACTACAGCCCCAGGGAGAGAAAGACCTCCTCTGTGTGTGATGGATGAAGATTACTTTATTTATGACTCCACCCATTCATCACCACAGAGAGAAGAGAAGAGATTCAAAAGAGAAGAGAAGAGAAGAGAAGAGAAGAGAAGAGAAGAGAGGAGAAGAGGGGCTAGAGAAGCGAATAGAAGAGAAGAGATTCAAGAGAGGAAGACGAGAGATTCAAGAGATGAGAGGATCGACTTTAACAGTAATCCATAATGAGATGCACTTTAATGCCAACAGTCTATACCAGCGTGATCTAATATGAGAGTGACGACACTAGCGTTGCCTCCCATTAGGTAAGAATGGAATGCGGAAAAGCTCGTTCTACCTCAATGAGGAAGTTCCAATGTTTGGAACTATAGCCTGTAGCGGCCCGCTTTGCGGCGAGATCAAAGCATGTCGTAACTCTCTCTCTCTATGGGTCTGGTCTATACTCTAAGAAGTGTCAATAGAGAATCTATTGAAGGATTCATGGCCTGCATTTGGACCTCATTGTACAGTGAAGAGACCAGACTGCATATAAAACACATCCATTCCTCCATCCAGTCCCGTATACTGTACTGTAACCGTAGGGCAGAAACCAAACCACGTATCTCCATACAGTATTTCACACGTCATTATCTGCCATTTATGCATTTCTTGAAACATTTTGAAGTGTGTCTGTGGCTTTTATAAACCCTGAACCAATGACAAGTATTAACGAGAGCTTGAGACTAAATAATTACTGCATCGGAGCCAATGGAATTTCCTGAAAAAGTAACGGACATACACGGTTTCCACCCGACAGTGATGATACACAGGACCATGACACAGAATAGTCCACTGAGATTAGCACACCGATGATGAGTGTGTAAACTGATATGATGACTCATACCCGCTGAGGTTATGCCTGATTTATACTTGACCGTACGACTTGACCGTACGACGCAGGAAATAGCAGCTCTACAGAACTTGTAAATCTGCTCCATTGTACGTGGAAGTGTAGTTGATACGACAGCAGGGCAGACATACCACACAATGTAACAACAACTAAAACATGTCAGTTATATGAGGGAGTGAGTCAGGTTTTATAGGCTACAAGCTGATTAGTGAAGTGGCCACAGGTGAGCTATTGTCAGGCAACTGCAAGGCTGATGAGGGAATGGAGAGATTACAGGAGTGTAAAAGGAGTGTAAATCCCTACTCTCCTTCAAAACCGCTCTAAAAGAACACTTATAGGTGGCTGCAATTCGAAACTGGCAACTGTAAAAGTCAAATCCTAGCCCCAGCCTAGTTTTTTGCAAACTGCTAATAAAGTATTCAATCAATCAATCAAGACAGCCAGGTGACTGGGTAACTGGGACTGAAGTTAGGTGGAATGCAATGTGGGTGTGGCCGGAGGAGAAAGACAGAAATCGGAGAGACAGACAAACAGACAGACAGACAGACAGACCGTTTCTCTCTGTCTGATAACCGATCATAACACTGCTTGTGAAGCAATGCATAGTTGTGTCTGAAGTTGTGACTTCTTCTGCTCCCTCCCACTGACCTCACAAAGGGTTTTAAGGAGCCTGGTCTAGATTCAGTGTACACTGTACAGATAGTATAGCCTGGATGCCATTGTCTCAGTTTCCTTGTTGTGGAGACGTTATCGGTGTGTATCAGCATACTGATAACATGCACTCTATGTGACATGCAGACACATGTCTGTGCCGGGCCCATAGTTCTCTCTTTGGACTTTTCTCTCCTTTTCTTTTTTTCTCCATTCCTCCCTCCGAACCCCATCAACAACTTGTCTTTCTACTTATTAAACTCTCCCGTTCTCTTCTCCCCAGCAGTGTTTCTCAAAATGATTATTTTCGAGGACCCCGAGGTCTGTACCGTAACTCTAAGTGCGCACAAATTTAACCAAATGGGTCCATTTGGTTACATTTGTGCACTCTTAGAGTTACAGACCTGTAAGAACCCTGAGGGTCCCTGGACCCCTCTTTGAGAACTGCTTATGTACAGCAATCCTTTGATTATATCAGAAAGCAAAGTTTCACATACAGACAAAACGGTCGACAGCCATAGTTATTTATTGAAGAAGAAGAATTAATGTACATGTCTAATAGTTTATGCCTCCAAAACAGGCAGAGTACAGATAAATAAAGCCTTATTATTTATTTATAAAAACAATCACGGATCATCCCACAAGAAGAACAAAATCCACAGTCATCAAACACTTTTGAAAATTTGTACACAGAACATATTTACATCATTTTGTTTGCTTTGCCCTTTTTTTTCTCTTTTCTTTGTACATGAAAATAAAAACTTTGTACCTTCTTTGTTCTTTTTTTAAGTACAAATACAATTGTAAAAAGCTCTGGCATACAGTGCAAAACTGTAAGGTCTAGTAATGATCTCTCAAAGCCACTGTTAATAAAGTTTAGTAATTCTTCTAGTGCATTTTTAATGGGAACACAATTCTTGCTGATGAGTGCACTACACCCTCCCGAGGTGATGCTTTCAGCACATAGGAGGTTTGGTTTTCACTTTGTTGATCCAACCAACCACAGAATTAAAAATCTTCAAAAATAAAATGATTGTAAAGAAGGAAAAAAAAAAAAAAAAAAAGTTGTTGATTTTGATCCTTGGCAGTGGGGTGCATTTCATTTCGAGGACTGCCATCATCACCACACCTATACGACGTGCGCACAAACACTTCTTTACACCTGTAAACCACATGTAACGTGAGCTTGTAAATTGGCTATTTTGGTGTAGAGCAGTGGTTCTCAACCTTTTCAGGCCGTGACCCCCCAAAATAATCATTATTTGAACTGGGGACCCCCCCCCACACTCTGACAAGCACTTGGAATTGTAGGAGTTGAGCCATTCAATTTAGTTTGACTCGGTTCCACAGATAAATATTGTGAAAATAGCAGATCTACAAGCTTTTTTCTTTCTTTCTTATATTTTGACAATTGGGCCAATATTTCACCAGTTTCTATAGTATAGTTTGTTGATTACTTTTGATGCAATAATGGTCTTTCTTTCTTTCTTTCTTGAAGTATTAAAAATGCCTTAAAACTCCTTAAATTGTCACTTTAAGGAGTCGTCTGGGGGATTCCCCCAAAATTGGTCCCGACCCACAGGTTGAGAACCACTGAACTGAAGTATATAGGGTTCAAGTGGTTAAAATGCACAACCGAACAGAAGAGGCTGTGTTGGCTGTGTTCTGTAACATGTGCTCTTTGGTAGTGAGTCATGAGGGACAGTATAAGTCCCTGAAGAAGCAGACATGCAGGGTGAAATGATGTGAAATGATGTGTCGCTCGCTCATTTTACACAGAAACAACTGTTGCAGCAGTTGAATACATTTATGAATATAACTAAAAGGTGGGAGACAACATGGCAGACAATTGGGTGCATACTGAAATGAGTCACACAGAATAACTACCCAATGTCTGTGTGCTTGTATCAAGGCTAGGCAAAAACATTTCCAATAAGAAGCAAGCACAAAAAGTGTCCGACAATATTTTCCAATTAATTTGTTTTCTTTTAAACGCTTTCAATAAATTAACCCAACAAAGTTAATGGTCTCAGGGAAAATGTGTACGCAACTTCATTCCTAACACAAGGCTATTCATGCAGTTCCTTTATACAGGTGGTTAAGCGTCTATTTGCTTGGTTGTAGTACACTGTGACATTTTGTGACATTCAGTAGCGTAGGAGATACCAAATTATAATCACTGCCACAGTGCCCCCCAGGGGGTGAAAGGTGTAAGGACAATTTCCTCAGTGGTATTCATTTCATAGTGTGAACAAAATACAATTGTGATTGTTTTGGCAGAGCTATTACTCAGTAGCAGGACTGCAAACATGATTCTAAGTCTCATTGATTGTCTGTAAAAAATGGTCACATGGCAGCATGTAACATTGATATTGCATGATTTAATAGGAAAACTAATCACACTGATTTGTAATTGTGTGAATTCAGACTTAACGTGTATTTTCCACCATGAAACGGGACATTCAGTGGTGCAGTAACCAACACTATATTTCAGTGGTTCTCAGGGTTCCTTGAGAGGGGTTCCAAGTGGACCCTCACAGGGGTGAGTGTACAAATGGAACCAAATGGGTCCCACACTCAAGGGTCCAAAGGTTCCATTTATACGCTCAAGAACAAAGGAGAAAAATTTAGATAGAAAAGAAAGATGACCCCCAAGGAAGATGAGATTAGAGTTCAGGAAAAAAAAAGAGGGAAAAATAGAGAGAGAGAGAGAGAGAGAGAGAGAGAGAGAGAGAGAGAGAGAGAGAGAGAGAGAGAGAGAGAGAGATAATGAGAAAAGAAGTGGTCAGACTGAGTCAAAGGGAAGATTCTAGCAAATAAACAACGGAGCGAGGGAGGAGAGAAAGAATGGCTGCTGTGCTTACAGCAGAAATTACGTATTGTTGGTGTGAAATATTCCTCCAGCTATGAATCCCATTGGCCTCAGAGAGGGTCCAGGGAGAGAGCATGGGGGAGAAAATCAATGTGCCGGAAATATAGAGCATTGCTGGATGGATGACAAGGCATCATTAACCTGTGTGTGTGTGTGTGTGTGTGTGTGTGTCCGTGTGTGCGTGTGCATCAAATTATCGGTTTAGGAATGCGACAAAAAAAAAGAAATCCATGAATTCAAGTCTCCATGGGGTGACTAATCGATAGGAAAAAAAAATATTTTGAGGGTGAACTATCCCTTTAAGGTAAATGGGTGTTTTATGGTTAAAAAAAAAAGAAAGAAGAAGAGCCTTACAATTAGTAAAAGATTCAGGTTGGGATTAGGCATTTAGAAGTTAGATTAACACCCAAAATAGGGGATGTACAAGCTCACGACGTGCCGTAGTGTGACGTGTTGTGACCTTGTAAGTCTACTATTTTTCGCTTTAGGGTTAGGGATAAAAATGGCAAAACAATCGGCATCCTAAAATGTTGATGTCCTCACAAGTATAGTAATACAAACGCGTGTGTGTGTGAGAGAGTGTCTCATAATTTGGTACTACAACATTGCAGAAAAGCAACGTGTATTTACATCAACAAAACTATAGAGAACTATTAGATATATAAAGAAAGAATATAAGTTGAAGAGGGGAAAATATACTAGTACAGTGATGGATCAAACCACTTTCCGTTCCGTTAATTCAGGATTTCTCTAAAATAAAATCTTTTAAACCCTTTGGCATGAGAATAACAAGCGTTTGAGCAGCAAATAACTGCTCTGTTATCCTAACATTTCATTCCAATTAAAAGTCAACTAAACCGTCCCGCGACACACAAACATGACACTTTACTTTTTTTTTTCTAAAAACCTTTTACAAATTTATTTTGAAAGGTAAAAGCACGAGATTGTCTCCGTTTTTTTTTTAAAGCTGGAAGTATACCATACTTCCTTACAAATATTACTACAAATATATACTTCAAACATCTATATATCTAAAGTGCTCATTAAAAGAAAAAAACAACTCTCTAGCCTTGGTCATATTGCACTCCAGTGACGGACAAACAGAATGCTGTTGTATTGCAGTGATTGTCACACTGACTGGTATAATCATATGATGTTGTATTGCAGTGATTTTCACACTGACTGGTATAATCATATGATGTTGTATTGCAGTGATTTTCACACTGACTGGTATAATCATATGATGTTGTATTGCAGTGATTTTCACACTGACTGGTATAATCATATGATGTTGTATTGCAGTGATTGTCACACTGACTGGTATAATCATATGATGTTGTATTGCAGTGATTGTCACACTGACTGGTATAATCATATGATGGCGGTGACAAGCAGAACAGAAAGCCTATTGAATTACACCCACTGACTGGTTCAAGGCTGCACCCGCCCATTCAAAGTACAACATTGTACATATTAACCCATTTAGACCTCAGGCCCATTCTAAAAAACGCCTTCTGAAGCCTTCTGAAAAGTTTTCTGAAAAACTTGAAGAAACAATAGGCTATAGGCTATATTGTCTGTCGGGTGGAAACCTCATATGTCCACAACTGTTGCTTTTCAGAATTCAAATTCAAAAATAGCAAAAGCAGCAGTTCTTTTGATGCTTTCGTGTGACGCTGTAGTATGATCAAGTAGGGTGTTAATTTACGAAAAAAACACAACAAGTTAGAATATGGAGATACTGCAAGAGGTTTCTGCCCGGCAACAGCGATACATAGCAACGTCTAAAATGACACAGAGGCGTTCCCAGGTTGAAAGGTATAACAACAGGTCTAAATGGGTTAACAACCCATAGAGGGTACAAATGGAATTCCAGGTACAGTTAGCGAGTGATGCAAGTTAGTGAGAACAACAGATATATTAAACAATAGTGGTACAGGTATTTATCTCCGTCTGAAAAGAGGGGGAAATTGAGTGGCTTTGCTTCGGTTTTCGGACACAAGTGGCTTCTGGGGAAAAATGTATGTGCTGTATTAACCTGGGATGAACTCCAGTATCCAATACACAGTCTCCATATCGATACGGAGGGACCGTCCCAGCAGTGACAATCCCCCAAAAAAGCAACCACATACTCTTAGTTGTACGACTGACAAAAAGGGGATCAATAACACTTGACAGAGACAAACAAGTCAGCACAGGGCCTTCAGTTTAGTTCCAGACCATCCGGTTTCAATGGATCAACGATTCAAAAGGAATATTAAACAATTTTACATTTCGTGAACTTTTAATGAAAAATTCATGCCAATATGTTACGAAATCCAACTGGATGCTTGCTGGGTATACTGTTAAGACACCAAGTGCAACTGTCTGGGAGTCATTCATTATTAAGTTATTAAGAACAAGATACAGTTGTTTTTGTTCCACCATTTTACAGAGAGAACCTTTTGTCTCTCTGGCCAGGCCTCTCTGGTGACACCGACTCGTCATCGATTAGTCATGTCTGGGGCTGTGACTGTGTGTGTGTGGTTCAAATGTGCTCCTTAATGGCTGCGCTGATAAACAGCACAGCAGTCCATCCTAATGGCTCTACCACTGGTCTAACCTTATTGTGTGTGTGGGGGACTGACAACCGCGGAAGATAAGCGGTAAATACTGGATTGACTGAATTGCCTCGGGTAGGGTTGCCAAACCCCATCCTTATAGAAAACCACTAAGAGTTCCTGGTGAACCTGCTTCGTCAAGCATAGAATGAAACCAAACCCAGGGGCACACATCTTTTTGTGTTCCTCTGAGATAAAAGCTGTATTTACTGCATTTTTGGGGGGAGGGCTTTTCTTTTAAATAATTTAAAACAGCATCATAGTCAATGACATTTTCTTGTGAGACCCAAGTTGATTAAAACAGTGGTTCTCCATGGACCCCCATCTGAAAACTTGTTTTGTGCCAGGGACCCCCCAATAGAGAAGATTACATTTTCAAACATTTTCCACAAATGTCACACCGCTTTGTGAGCTTCTAGATCTGCTATTTCCGTAAAGCCCAAGTATACATTAAGGTTAGCGTGATTAAATTGATTTGTCATGCTATATTAACTCATTTTGTTGGGGACCCCTGGAACCCCCCCCCCCCCCCCAAGGACCACTTTGAGAACCACTGCATTAAAACATACTGGTACTTTGGTCATGTGAAGACCATTCAGCACCAGGAACATTAAATGTTAGAATCAGCAACATGACAAAAAACAAAATAAAACAAAACAAAAACAGACCACTAGGTTATTATTGCTTCATGTTTAAAAGCTTCCATCTGCTACACTCTTTAAAGCCTGGAGAGAGGAGATGTGTGTGTGCCGGTCCTCACGCCAGAAAGGACAAGGTAGTCCCCAAAAATAAAAGGTCACTTAGTTAAAATCTCTTCACAGTTGGCTGGAAGAACAAAAACAAAAAAATCTAGTTGGAAAAAGACAGGAATATTTCACTCTCTCTTTTCCTGTCGTGTGTTCTCTCTCTCTGATCGTCGTACTGTGCTGGAGCGTCTCTTCATAACCTCATGACCAAAGTTATGAATGAAAGCGCTGCAGCCAGACTGCAAAAGGCACAATGGAAAAAACATCAACAGAGTCAAAGTCCTCCTCACTTTTACTTTGACACCCATGCCCCCCTGCAATGACTCATGGGAAATGTAGTCCTGTCATTCTGGGGGGTTGTTTGTTCGTTAAAGCATTTTTTTGGTTTTGTGTTTTTTTTTTTGTGCGCGGATCTACCGCGAGTGTGTTTTTACGACCACCAGGTCCTGGTCTGTCTGTCTGTCTCCCAGACTGTCTGACAAGAGAGGCTTTTGGAGGCCTGGCTGTCCCTCCTGAGGTCCAGACGGTCTGAGTCCGGATGAGAACGTCTCCGTCCGCTGAGAGAGAGCCCCGTGGATGCGGTCCAACGTCAGCATCAGCAGAAGATGTCTCCATCGCTCTGAGGTTCTGCCATCACAGTGGCCTTACCTTCTAGAGAGAGACCACACAACACACAACACACAACATTGGTCTGGATTCAAGCTATTGATTCTTTTCTTGGCGATTCTCATCAAATAAGCGAGAAGCATGCTTTTTTATTTTACATTTTTTATCCCACGATTTTGTAACCCTTTTTCACCTGGTGCCAATTATCTAAGTGATCCTGGGCGCTACACTCCCCCCACCAGCCTAGGGATAGGGAGTCCAGGGCCGAGCTCATGCCTCCTTCAATGCATGAGAGCCAACTGACCTTCTTGTCACCTGACAGGGGGGAGTTTCCCCCGGTAGGATGTAGCGCGTGGAAGGAACACGTTATTCCAACCAGTTCCCTTCCCCTCCATCAGGCGCCCCGGCTGTCATGGGGGAGGCGGTATAGCGACCAGGATTACCGCATGTTTTTGTGAGGGTATTAACTACCCTGGGAGACACGGGGAGAACATGCAAACTCCACACAGAGTAGGCCCTTTCGCCAACCCAACCTAGGGTATGGGCGCTGATGACGCGGAGGAGAAGACACGCCCCCAGCGTCATTTTTTTTAAATATTTCATCTGCGTCACTCAAAAATAGCTAAAATAGCCTGTGTACAATGACTACTTGTGAGAATGGAGATCTGATATATTAACAGTAACATGTTGGTTAGATCAAACTCATTCACCTCATTTCAGGGATCACTACAAGACATGTTTATTTCAACATCATTGTAAGATGCCACGTAATCACTTCCCATGTCACTATGATGACACTTGTGAGGGATTGAGCTGAAGGTTGCAGTTTATTCTGAACCTGATGCCTGTCTGCTGATGAAATAAGAATAACACTCAAACTGTCATCTCATCACTGGCTCAGGATGTACTTTTCAGTACACATCCACTGTGTTGTCATCTGTAACGTTACCTGTGGTTTGTGCTGATGTCATACTATAGGCTTAACTTGCTACTCTTTGTCTTGTTCTGCATCAGGCAGGATGACAGTATAGGGTGTATACGTCCGTATACTTTTACTAATATTTGTTCAAGGGTGTCTTTATTGTGATGGTTACTCTTCTCCTGTACCTACTGTACTTCTATGCCCTGTATCTGTGACTTTTACTGCTGTGCTGTCTCTGGCGCCTGAATTTCTCCCTGCGGGATCAATAAAGGGTATCTACTGTACAGTATGTATCAGTGTTGATTTTGACAGCAAAATTTGATGTAGTTTTAGTCATAGTCTTTTGAATAAAAGTCTGTTTAGTTTTAGTCATATTTTAGTCACCTGAAATGTTTACTTTTAGTACTTTTAGTCGACTAAATATCATAAGATTTTAGTAGACTAAATCTACAGTTTATTTTTGCCGGGGCGGGCCGTGATGGTATCGAAATGAATTTCCCTTAGCTGCATGCCGAAAATAGCCGATCTAGCGATGTGAGCTTGTAGATCAACTATTTTCGGTCTGTGACACCCGCACGCACCCATGATGTCCTAGTTCTACTGGATCTCTTCTCCACTAGTCCCTCCCAAACATTTTAGTCTAGTTTTTATTTGTTGAAGAAATTGTCAGTATATCTAGTCATAGTTTTAGTCATCATAGCTTAGTTTTTATTTCGTTTTTATTTCGTTTTCGTAAAAAAAAGGTAGTCAACAGTCATTTTTCGTCATAGTTTTAGTCGACGAAATCAGCACTAGTATGTATCTACTGTACCTGTGTCTCCACCCTTCCCCTTCTTCTTCTTCTTGTCCTTCTTGTCTTTGGGTTTGGTCAGCTGGAGCAGCCTGGAGGGCAGCTGGCTCTCCTTCTCTCCTCCCTGAGGCTTGGAGGACGAGAAGAAGTTCTTGGAGAGCCTCTTGGATCCGATACGGAGGAAGGGTTCTTTGGTCGGAGCGGAAGACGACAGCAGCTCCACCTGCAATACAACAACAACAACAGTGCAATTACATATGAGCCAAGTAAAACGTTTGTTTAAGTCTTAGCCTTAAATAGATATACTTTGCACCTTTTGTACCTGTTTTGTACCTCTGTTTTTGTATTTATGCTTAGTTTTCCCTCTGTAATGTAATGTAAATGTACTCTATTGACTGCTTGTTTTTATGTTTTTTTGTGGGGACTGTGGATGTAAATGAGCATCTTTGCTAAATCCGGTGTATTTACAATACATGGATGTGTTTTTCATTAATATGCAGTGTCCCGTCTAAATAAAAGTAAAGTAACAGCACCACCCAAGTCAGAGGTTCTCATACTTTAAAAATGTCCACTAACACACGCACACAAAATGTTTACAGATGGGGGTCCATGGCAAAATACATATTGTCTCTGTGCAAAAACTGTTACTTTTCAGATTTCAAAAACAGCAAAAGTAGCAGATCTACAAGCTCAAAACGCGAGCTTGTAGATCTGCTACTTTTGATGCTTTCGTGTGACGCTGTAGTATGATCAAGTAGGACGTTAATTTACACACAAAAAAACACAAACAGTTTGAATCTGGAGATGAGAGGTTTCTGCCCGACAACAACGATATTAATTTGTGGGGTGTTAGTTTGACATGAAAGAGCTTGATGATAATCTCATTGACATTATAACCTACCTCTGGAACATGTTCTGATGGTGTCTCTCTGGGCTCCAGGTGGTCCAGAGAACCAGAGCTGTGGAACCTCAGGGAGTCTTCAGAGGTGCTGGAATGGGTCCGCTGGTACCTCTGCAGCTTACTCGACTGGAGGCACACACACGCGCACACACACACGCACACACACACACACACACACACACACACACACACACACACACACAATGTGAGCATTACAGTGGTGGAAAAAGTACTCATTTTTTTTACTTAAGTAAAAGTATCAATACGGCAATGTAGAAATACACGTAAAAGTCTGGAATTCAAAATGCACTTGAGTAAAATCACAAAAGTATTAGAATGTATTTAAAGTACCAAAAGTAGAAAGTACTCATTATGCAGAATGTCCCGTTTCAAGTTTTCAAATGTATGAAAAATCATTTGAAAATAGCAGATGTTCATTAATTACAAGAAGAATAAAAAGTTACCGTAACTAGCAAAGCACATCATACAACCCATTAAGTTACCTTGCTTACTGTCAAGTCGCTATGGATTAAGATGCCAAAATTTTTATCAATTCAGTTCTTGTTATCGGGTGAAAGCCTTTGACACAGAACTCAAAAAGCCCCCACAGCGCACGCGTGCGCACGCACACACACACACACACACACACACACACACACACACACACACACACACACACACACACACACACACACACACACACACACACACACACACACACACACACACACACACACACACACACACAGACTGTCTCTCTCACCTCCTCTCTCCTCATGGCCTCCATTCTCTCCGTCTCTCTCCTCAGGGCCTCCTTGTCTCTCTCCAGCCTCCTCTGCGACTCCTTCAGTCTCTCCAGGTCTCTCTGGAGGTCCTCCTTCCTCCGGTGGAGGTCCTCGCCGTCCTCCTCCACCTCCCTGCGCCTCCTGGCCGCCTCCCGCTCCTCCTCCGTCAGCTTGTCCTCCCTCTCCACCATCGTCCGGTCCCTCACCTCCCACTCCTTCTCTCGTTTCCTCCTCTCCTCCTGATGCGCCGCCTGTTGTTTCTGCACACAGACCAATGACAAAAGTTTTATATTTTTTTTTCAGGAATCCATGCCTCCAGTGGTGTAAAGTAACTAAGTGCATTTACTCAAGTACTGTACTGTACTGTACAATTGTGAGGTACTTTTACTTTACCGTAGTATTTCCAATTTTCAATACTTTTACTTCTACTCCACTACATCTCAGAGGCAAATATTGTACTTTTTACTCCACTACAATTATTTGAAAACATTAGTTACTAGTTACATACATTAACCACTTCAGCCCTATTTAAATGTTGGCTATTTGAAAATAGCAGATCTACAAGCTCAGGAGCTTTTAGATCTGCTATTTTAAAAATATTTTGTATACATTTTGGACATAATATAACTTTCTGCATAATGAGCACTTTAAATTTTGGTACTTTAAGTGTATTTTGATACCAATACTTTTGTACTTTTACTCAAGTAAATTTTGAATACCATAAAAAAAAAAAAAAATGTT
>NC_137610.1:42386374-42448874 GCF_963280865.1 Gymnoscopelus braueri | reverse complement strand
TGTTCTGTTCAACAGCTCCAGTTGCCATACATTCATACTTGTCAGTCAAAATAAGCATGATTAAAGGGATAGTTCACCCCCAAAATGACTTTTTTTCTATCGATTACTCACCCCATGTTTTTGTCACATTCCTAAGTCAATAATTTGATGACTGGCGGTCTCTCCGATAGGAGAATCAAAGAATCTCCTTTGAGTCTCCTACCGAATACATCAGCATCTTTCAGCCGGTAATCAAATTAATGGCTCAGGAATGCGACAACAAAAAACTAAATTCACAATCAATTCAATGCTTCATGGATTGTGTAATTGATAGAAAATAAGATTTTTTTTGGGTGAACTACTCCTTTAATATATTAAAAACATCATCAATAGAATGCAGTGAAAAACTACAAGTTATACGAAGTAAACAATCCTGAGTAAAACAAAACACATGTAACCACTGCATGAGAATTCTGTATCTATTTTCGGTATCGGCAGCGGTTCTGATGAGCGCAGCACTTTATACAGAGAAGTCGAGATGTTTTCGACGTCTACGCTCCCGAAATAAGAGACCAGAAAAACATGTCTCAAAAAAGCTAGGAGTGAAGCAGTGTTTTGTCTACGTGTGGTTTTGCGGCGTGTGACCACATGCACTCCGGGGTCTGGACCAGCTACTGCCTGCCATGCACTGTGAAAAGCCTACAGACGCATTCAGTAGTAGACCTGTGGTTCTCAATGGGGGGGGGCCTTCTGGGGACCCCCAGCGGTCCATATAGGGTGGTTCCAGGGGGTCCCCTTTGTTGGCTAATTTGTTGTTTGCAAATCATGTTCTACTAATGTCTTTATTTTGTTATACATGGATAGAGGCCTCGTATAAGCCCTTTGGGCTTCTTGCCTCCTCCTGGCTCTTTTCCTTTTTATATTTTGTGTACTGTTTTTTAGTATGATTTTTTACAATTTGTGCTGAGACCGGAAGCAGGTTGGAGTCTATCATTTCCAATGGAAGAGTGAACGTGAGTGAGTGAGCTTCTGAACCATTCTTTAGCTCCATGGTCACTGAACTAAATATTGTCTATCTTTTCATACTAAAATGGCTTTTTTCCAAAGAGACAAATCAGGAGAAAATCTACTTTATTATCGACCTTTCTCTGTCCCAGCAGCACACTCTCGCGAGATCTAGCACCAGTAAGCATAGGACGTTCGCGAGCTTTGCCGTCAGACGCCGGCGCCCATTTAAGAGACCATTTGTAGGATTTGTGTACCATTTCACCTCTAATGGTGTGGCTACAATCTTCATAAATGAACCATCTGTGCTTTCACCCACCTTCCCGCATAGCGTCTCTCATGATTGGCTCTCCCTTGGTGACTTCATCAGGTGTCGCCCGGAAAAACATGCGCTGTCTGATTGGTAGTTTGGTGTCTTCAGGGGAGGAGCTACAGTCACACAGGTCCCTGAAGATGAGGACCTTCTCCTCCAACAAGGAGACAATCTGATCGTCTTTTCTTCTTAGCAGCGCTGTAATATGAGCACACACACACACACACACACACACACACCCCCACACACACACACGTGAAAAAACGCAAATATTAGTCAAGTGCGACAATTCAAGGACCTTTTTCCTTTGACAAGGAAATAATCTGTTCATTGTTTCTCTATTATACCGCTGCATATCATATGCATTATACTATATGAATCCACAGAAGCCAATAATTCACATCACTAACAGCAGCGTGGGGCTTTAACATAATGAAAGTAGAATGCCTCCAAACTGAGAACTGTAATATAGAATAACAATATTACTTATTTCTGGAATAAAGGAAAAACGTGAATAGCCATTATACAACAGTTAGTTCTGGCTGAGTAGGCTAATACGGTGACGCAACACACCGCTTTGTAAATGATTAACAAATCATTAACAAACAAATGTCGACAAGCTAGTGTGAGCTTAACTCGTATATGATCGCTCGCTCGGCAACATTTCATGTTGACAGACAGACAGAGCTCTGAAGGAACCATATCTCTTGGCGGAGACGAATAAGCATACAAATCCCAGACAAAATCATAAACGTCTGTCTCCCATTATTTCATAAATGTCTTGTGGTTGAACTGTGCTGCTGTACAGTAGCCTATGACAGCTCTCTCTCTCTGGTGTGATGTGTATACTGTAAGTGCAGTCGTTTGAACACTCACTCACCTCTGATCTCCTTGGCTCTGTTCTCCTGTAGTCTGCGGTCCTCTTCTGTCTCACTGGGGACGCCCTCGTCCTCCTCTTTCTCCCTGGGATACACAGACAGTAAAGGAACAACTTTAATTGTGCGGACATTAACAATTTAGGATGGTGATGCGATCAATGCCATTCTTTCTCTTTTTAATCACTTGAACCCCAGCGTCCATATTCTTGGACAAAAAATTGCCAAAAAATAGCAGATCTACAAGCTTGTAGAGCTTGTAGATCGGCTATTTTTGGCGAAGAGATTTAGTGTAGACAGTTGTAACTCAAGTCCAGACTACAAGGGTGGTTAACCCTAAGCTTAAAGCTGAAAGAAGCTATTTTCAGTGCACGACAACATTTGAAACATTTGTTGAATATTATCATTACGCTGGAGTTAATTAACAAATTAACTAATACATGACAGCTAAATGTGTTTTATGTGAGTTGTGGCTGTGAAAGGTTCATTTACACTGTAACCCTGGCTTCTATTTTGGGTAAGGGAAATAACAAAGCAACTTAATAAAGTTCTGAAAAGCTGGTGATTCTCCGTTTACAAGCCAACAGCCAAGTACATAAAGAATAAGGAATAAAGTCACCAAAGTTTAAAGGTTGAGTTCATTGTGGGCTACCCCTTCAAGGCCATCAAATGTATTAACCCATTAAGACCTGGAACTGTGTCATTTTTAGATTTGAGCTAAAAAGCATTATTTTACAATTTGGGCTGTTCAAAAATAGCAGATATACAAGCTCATAGCGCGGCACCGAGTGCCGCGCTACGAGCTTGTAGATCTGCTATTTTTGAAAAATCGTGAAAATGTGTGCAAATCTTTGAATATATATATTTTTAAAGCGAACATTTTTTACTCAAATCTTTGCTTCTGGGGGGTCCCTGGAACAACATATTTTGATGGGAGTCCACGGCCAAAAACATATCATTTTGGGGGTCCTTGACATGAAAAAGATTGAGCACCACCGATATAGAAACGTACGTTTTTCAGAAAACTGTTGAGATTTAGGAGACATGTAGAATCGGCTTCAGGTCTCAATGGGTTAAGTTGTCAACTTTAGCTACACTGGAAGTCAACGCTGACAATACTTAAGTCTCAAAATAACCACTAAACCCTATATACTAAATTGACCGGGCCGAGGTCCCCCATAGCTTTTTGTCCTCTACACCAAATCTCTTCACCGATAATAGCTGATGTACAAGCTCACAACGCGTCCGCAACGGGTGTATTTTCAGAATAGGGAGGCCAGGGTTCAAAAGGTTTCAAAGGACAGTTATACTGTCATAATTGTATAAATCTAAAGTTTCCTGAGTAATGAAAATTAACCACATGAACCCTAAGTGTCCCTAATCTGGGCAGGTCATAATAATTGTGTGTGTGTGTGTGTGTGTGTGTGTGTGTGTGCGTGTGCGTGTGCGTGTGTGTGTGTGTGTGCGTGCGTGCGTGTGTGTCTTACATGCAGTGCATAGCATCCTGTATAATGGTCATCCATGTGTTGCGTTCATCCTTGCTGCTTGCTAACACCTCCACCATCTCTGGTGTGGTCCCAGCCGTGATGAGGAACAGACCTGATAGGAACACATTATTATATTATTATAAATAACATCAAATATGTCCATACATAAACACTACATGGCTATCGGATGGAAATGGAATGTCCAAAACCTTACTTTTCAGAAAATGTAACAAATAACCTGTCGTCCAATGGATCCAATGTAGTTATTATTTAGTCATAAGCTCTTGTTAAGATTTTTCATTGGTTCAATATTTATAAAACCCAAAGACATCCACTTTCACTTTCAAAATGTTTCCAAAATAGCAAAACTAGCAGATCTAGGAGTTCACAATGCGTTGCATTGCAACTTGTAGATAGGCTATTTTTGCATGACACTGTTATATGAATTAGGCCAATGAATAAATAAATAAATAAACAAACAAACACATAAATAGATAAATAAATAACAGACCTCGTTCCTCATTAGCCACCTCCCTGACAATCAGCTTCTGTAACGAGATGACTGTGGACCGCTGGTCCTGAAAAAACACACATGAGAGATTTGTTATTGTTTATTATTCATACAACAATGTTGAGGAAGCAAAACCAACGATTTTTTGTTTTACTATTATGTACTCATACAAGTAAATAAGATAAAACAATAAATTTACACTTTGTAGTACTCGCAGTGAGCTTGTAGATCGGCACGGAGTATAAATAGCGTATTACTTACCAGGGAGGCAAAGATATATTTCTGGTCTTTCTCCTGGAGAAACACCAACACATCAGACAGCAGCATGGCCTGGACATCTGGAGGACAGGGTGACATACAACAGTCAAGTCACATGGCTGCCTACTAGTGCCTACAGTAGTACTTACACCTTTTAGGTAAACATGGATTAAAGCAAAATAAAATCTTCTGACTGAATTAGGCCAAGTCCTAATAAAATGCGATTTGTGAAACAGCGTGAAAGGAACTTGTCATAAACAATTAGTATAATAACTTGTAGATCAGCTATTTTTGGCAAATTGGTTTGGTGTAGAGGGAAAAAGGAGCAAACTAAGTACAGAGCCAAAGGTCAGGTTTACCCTAAATATTGAGGGTTTAAGTGGTTAAATGTTTGAAATAAACACAACAACCATACATTTTCACAGCACTGATAGTCTAAGAAGCTATATATGAAATCTATGAAAAGGTTTAATCTGCAACACAATTTTATACAATATGTAGTGAGGGGGGGGGGGGGGGTCCCTGCTTTATTCATCTCTCTCTCTCTCTCTCTCACCTAAGGGGTCCTTGGGCTGAAAAACATTGAAAACCCCTGCCATAAGGTGTTAAGAAAATACAAAGTGATAAATGTCAATAGAATGGTGTGTGACCTTTGAGGCGTCCGGTAGAGTTCTTCAGCTGCAGCGCTCCGTCGTGCATCAGTCTCCTCCCTCTGATCAGGTCCTCCTTGGCAAACATCTGACCGCTCTTCATGCACATGATGGACTTACTGTCTGTACGACTGAGAGGAGAGGTCACACCACCGTTAGATACAAAGCATTTTATGTATTTGAAAATATATTTGGGCATGTCAAAATATAGTCAAAGATCTACAGTACAAGCTTACAATATGTTGCATTGTGAGGTTGTAGATTGTCTATTTTCTGTATTTTTGCACAACACCCTTGTACAAAGTATGGCTTAAGTGGTTTATCAGACTGATTTAGCCAATTATAAAATAAAGTCAATTAAACATTTACTGTGTAGATTTGTGAATACATGATTAATAAAAATATAATCGACAGCCACAGCCCTAATGAAAATCAATCATTTTGTAATGATGCACTGTCTTCTCTGAGCCATGTTAAACTGCTTTACCTGTAGACCTCCCGCAGCCGTTGTTTCTTCTCCTGCTCGTTGACCTTGCTGTCCACCGCAGCGATGATCTCCTTGACAAAGCGCAGGGCGTCTGAAATACTGCTGTAGTCTTCATCTGTATCTGGATGGAGGACAAGCACACCATCTGTTCATACACACTTCTACTCTGTCACATTCATCTGGATGTCAGGGCTGCCTGCAACAGTTCATCCAACTCCTCGGTTTAGCCACTTAAAATACGTTGTTGAGCGCAGTCCCTCAGAGCTCTATACTAGTGTCTTTTCTGTTTTCGCTCGACATTAAATATCTTTGCTGAAAATAGCCGAGCGGCAAGTAGCCGAAAATAGCCGAGCGGCAAGCTCACAACAAGTTGTGAGCTTGTCTATTTTCTGCAAAATCCTTCCCAGAAATGGACATGGGGTCTAAGTGGTTAATCAATACTAATAATCAATACTTTTTTTTAAAATAATCACTTAATAATTGATCCCTATTTGTCATTATGGGTGAAAAGTTTCAAAACACTTAACATAAAATCTAAAATTGTGAAAACGGCTAAAAGTCTGTTAAGTGTCTGATAAAAGTGAACACTTAGATGAACAGAGGGTTCTTACCTTTAGTGTGCTGGAGGATCCTCTGGATGAGAACAGGGTACTTGGTGATCCTTTGTGTGACCAGCAGGATGCACTCTGGAATACTGAGCCTCCGCACGATGCTGCTGCTCATGATCCTCTGCAAGAACACATACTCAGTTACATACACATAGGACAGTGTAATCTACATTCTGATGTATGTATTATATGTATGTATAGGAGACGCGTGATGAGCGTCCCTACAGTACCTTGATGAAAGCCTGGAAGCGCTTGTCTTTGGCGAGGAGCTCCTTGTAGAGGGTGACAGCTTCGTTGTGACGGCTGCAGAACTTCCCGTAGACCTTCTTCATGCGCTCTGCGTTACAGCCTGAGAACTGAAGAGCAACGCCAGCAATGATGCTTCTCTCATCACACCAGTGGTGTAAAGTAACTAAGTACTGTACATGTACTCAGGTACTGTACTTAAGTACAATTTTGAGGTATTTTTACTTTCTTCAGTATTTACAATTTCCAATACTTTTACTTCTACTCCACTACTATATCAGAGGAAATTATTGTACTTTTACTCAACTACAATTATATGAAAACTTTAGTTACTAGTTACTTTGTAGAATTTGATTATCATTACAAAACACACAAACCACTTCAGCCGTATATCTATATTTCAGCTCACTATGTAATGCTCTCACCTGGTTGACCAGGATTTCCCCGATGCCACGGATGAGGAAGCTGCTGTCGCCCCGGCCCTCCGCCTGCGACGCTCGCTTGCGCTCCAGCAGCAGGGTGAGGAAGTGTGTGTGTAGGTCTGACAGCTCTTCTAACATGGGGAACACCTAGAACAACACAAAGGCATGGAGTTGTGTGTCCATGTGTATGTTTTATTTTATTTTATAAAAAAAAATAGGAGGAGAGGGGAGTTCAATTCAAAGAATTGCATTCACAAAATCACCGCTCACTTCACACACGCGTGCGAGTGTGTGGGTGTGTGTGTGCGCATGCATGTGTGGGTCTAGGCGTTACCTTGTCCAGAGTGTGAGAGTCCAGCTGTAGCTCTTTCTGAATGCCTTTGTAGTAAACGTCAGCCATTATCCTCAACGTCCTCACATGATGGAACTCTGTCTGGTACAGCTCTGTGTATATGACAACATACCAGAGTTACAATATGTCTGCTACAACTCTGTACATGACACCATACCAGTTACAATATGAAACTCTGTATGGTACAGCTCTGTGAAAATTGCAAAAAAAACTGCCAATCTACAAGCTAACAATGCGTCTCATCGCGACGAGTTGTGAGCTTGTTGATCGACTGTTTTCGCTTTTGCTTTTTGCTTTGCTTTTTGGTTTTTGCAGTGAAGATAAATATGAGCTTTACCATAAATGACATCTTGTCTCTTGACTTCATCTTTCTTGTGAAGTTTCAGGAACTTCTTGTCCACCGTGGCGCTCCAAGAATCTGCTTCCAGATCTTTAAGTTCACACTCAAACTCTCCCATGAGCTGATTGTCCATCATCTCTGTACCTGTAGACGCACACACACACACACACACACGCGCACACACGCACACACGCACACACACACACACACACACACACACACACACACACACACACACACACACACACACACACACGCGCACACACGCACAAAGATGAAGTCCAGGAATCTCCTTTAAGATCTGACTCAAAAATCAAACCTTCTATCAATCGTGTGTGTGTGTGTGTGTGTGTGTGTGTGTGTGTGTGTGTGTGTGTGTGTGTGTGTGTGTGTGTGTGTGTGTGTGTGTGTGTGTGTGTGTGTGTGTGTGTGTGTGTGTGTGTGTGTGTGTGTGTGTGTGTAGGTGTGTGTAAGGTATCTTACCTTCATCGGTAAGTGACTCAGTAGAGGCATTAACCTTGCTTCCCTTATGAAGAGAGTCAGTGGATTGCGAGAGAAACTTCAGAGCTTTCAGCGGGACCTCGTCTAGCCTGGAGGAGAGAGGATGAGAGAGAAGGAGAAAGGAGGAGAAGAGAGGAGGAGAGCAGAGGAGAAAAGGATGAGAACAAAGTTGTTAGTGGACTGGGTGATAAAACCTCATTCATTTCAGAGGAAGATCATCTAAGCTAAAGTTAAAGTGAACATTCATTTTACTAGTATTTTTGGTGACACCTCTCATAGTTTCGTTGTCATTACAACGTTTGTCTTTTACGGAAGTTGTGCCGCGACGCGATGCGCTTTGAGCTTGTAGATCTGATCCAAAGATTTAGATTGTTTTTAAATGCAGTCAAACATGTACTTAAGCTTGTCATTCTGCTATTTTCAAATAGCCGATGCACAGTATGTAGGCTAAACGTGGTTCAACTGATTTTGATTGTATATCAACTAATTTAGCTGGGGAACCCCCTCCTCAAGGACCCCTGGGGGTCCCTGGCAGACCCCCCCCCCCACAGGTCTACAGTGTGTGTTTCTCACCCTGCTATGTTGCTGGTGGAGATGCTCTTGGACAGGTTGCTGTGCGTGTTGAAGGACAGGATGCCGGTCTGGTTCCTCCGTGGGAACACCACGGAGGAGGTGGTCATCTGATCAACTGGGCTGGGCAGCGTGGACCACCGCTCCCGCTCCCGACACGATGAGGTGGAAGACGTGGAGGATGCTGACGATGTAGCTGGAGATGAACACAAACAGCTTATGTAAAAAAAATATATATATATATATCTGTAGAACATTGTTGTTGTCGGGCAGAAACCCCTTGTCTCCATTTTTTTACTTTTTGTCTTTTTTTCAGTAAATTACTGCTTGATCACACTACAGCGTCACACAAAAGCATCAAAAGTAGCATATCTACCAGCTCGAAATGCGAATTTTGACCTGATGGTCAAGATTCAATGTATCCCCTGAGCAAGCAGGCCGGCTCTATTAGCTCAAATGTCAGCACTTGTTGTGGGATTAAAGGTATTGTGTGCGGTGGTGGTCTTACATTTGGTCCTCATGTTAACAGCTGACCCAGGAGCAGCTTCTGGCACCAATGACTGCTGCTAGACATACACATGAAAGAAGAGAGAAACAGCATTAGACAGTATTCTTTTATATGAACATTTCAAATTTGTATGTGTTTTTTCCCTCGTAAGTTAGGGCCCAACTTCATTGTACTAGTGCCAGACAAAAGTAGCAAGTAGCTTTTGAAAGATCTCGAAAGTGAAAGTAGTTCAAATTGTATATAACAATTTTAATAATTAATTTTATAATTAGTTTGGAATACAGGTTATTTTTTTTTACATTTCCTGAAAAGAAACCGTTTTGGACAAGTTGTCCGCCCGACAGTGCCGATATGATACATGTTCTATGTGCCTATCTCCCAGCTACTTTTCCTTTCGAAAGTTCTGGAGAAGGTAGTCTAAACCCAACTACAGTCATTTTCAGTCACCAACAATCTCCATGAGAAATTCCAGTCAGGTTTTAAACCAGGCCACAGTACTGAGACGGCTCTCCTTAAGGTTTTTAATTATTTAATTTTAACTGTTGATTCCGGTACCCCCGCCATCCTGGTGCTCCTTGACCTCTCAGCGGCTTTCGACACTGTAGATCACAGGATTCTCCTGTCACGCCTCGAACACCAGGTTGGTATCACAGGCACCGCCCTGTCCTGGTTCAAGTCCTACCTGTGTGATAGGACATTTGCTGTCCAATTCATTCCAACAACTACTCGATTGTTTACTTGATGTAAAAACCTGGATGGACAACAACTTTCTGACACTCAACCAAAACAAAACTGAGATTATATTATTCGGCCACAACACCGTCACACCTCCCAATACCCCGGACACCCTCATATCCAATATTTGCTCCTCTGCCAAAAACCTTAGTGTAATCCTTGACAGCGCCTTCAAATTTGACAAACACATCAGTTCCGTCGTCAAAGCTAGCTTCTTCCAACTCCGACTTCACGCCAGGTTAAGGCCTGCCTCCCCCGACAACAATTAAAAATAGCTATTCATGCCTTTATTTCCTCACGACTCGATTACTGCAATTCCCTGTGTACACCGGCTTAGAGCAGTCGTCCCTCAGGCGCCTACAGCTGCGGCTCGCCTTCTTACTGGCACAAAAAGACATGAGCACATCAGTCCTGTCCTGGCCTCACTTCACTGGCACCCTGTCAATTTTAGAATTGATCTCAAAACGGGCTAGCTCCGCTATACAGTACCTGGCTGAGCTCCTGGAACCATACACCCCAGCCAGGGCTCTGAGGTCTGCCAGTCGTTACTGGTCGTCCCAAAGACTAGTAAAAGGACCAGGGGTGGCCGCGCCTTCGCTGCTGCCGCCCCCACACTCTGGAACAACATGCCTCTCCCCATGGGATCTGACCAGTCCATTGGGGTTTTCAGATCCCTACTTAAAACTCACCTATTCTCTTTGGCTTTTAACCACTTATACCTACAGTATGTTGACCGGGGTCACCCAGGAGTCTATACTTTCTTGGTCCCTTCCTTTTTTCCCCCCTCTACAGTGAACAAATGTGCTCTCGCTCGCCCCATTACTCTAGAAACATGCACTGAAGACAGTGATAATGATCCTTTCAAAAGAGCCAAGAAATGAACAATTTAATCAAAACAATGCAATCTGAATGATGTCACAAGAGAAATCTTTTGACAGGAACGGCATGGTTTATAGCTTGCAAATGGTGTGTGAGAGTGTGTGTGTGTGTGTGTGTGTGTGTGTGTGTGCCACACCTACCTTCATTCTGCTCTTTGCACACACAGACAGGCTTTCTCTGCAGCTCTTATGCACGTGAGCGCCACAGTCTGCAAACAAACAACACAGGTCAACATGTTGAAACACATATTGTCATTTTAAGCATGGATCTTGTGTCATGTGTCATGCATGTACTGTACAGTATGTGCGAGACCGTGTTCATGCTACAGTAATGCATTAAGGAGGAGAGAAAAACAAGAAAGAAGACATGGCTGAAATGAATGACAATGAACTCAAAGAGATGGAAAAGTCGAGAAACAAAGTTGGGGGGCGTTAATCAGACTGTGTGGTCCGTTCGCTGTTTTCAAGCCTAGTATGTCAAGGAAAGAATTGGCTATTGACATTAAAACAGTCACCAAAATGGAACTAAACCTGTCTCTCTGTCAGTTTTATGCCAGTGTGAAAAAAGGCAAAAGGTGAACTAACGTAGTTAAGTTCTTAATTATCGGTGTCACAATGAAGGGTTAGGATTGGGACACCAACCACTGCTTGCTAAGCACCACTGTACAACAACTCTCTGATGCTGGGCTAGAGGCAAGAGAACTCATGTCAGTCATCATCATCCGTTTGTACGCCTGGAGACTCCCGTCCAGGACAGGCTTCAGACTGGACTCCTGCAGGAGACTTGACTCAGATCTGAACCCATTTGAATTGGCGTTGGGAACCCATTGCGACCGCATGCCCTTGCTGACCTCGACTCGATTCCAGGCAAGGTTCGAACCCATGACCTTCCCGCATGAAAGGCGTATGCTCTCAGCGCTACACTAGGGCGGTCCCAAGAGAACTCATGTCAGTGATGGGACATAAATGTGAATCATCCCTGCATGCAATCTTACTGGCACAAAAACGAGAGAAGAAGCTGGAACAATATCCTTGTGTGCACCACACAATTAAAAACGTATCTGTACAGAGTAAAACACCCCTGTGCCAGCAAAAAGGAGTGCTTAACAGAACTGAACAGTTCTTCAACAATTGCACAATTAAAGGTGCTATCCGGATAAAATGTTAATAAGAACCCCGCCTTAAGCTTGCTTTCTTTATGACTGTATTTGTAGCTGTGTGTTTCTTTGGAAAACTATCATTCTGTTATATTGCTGAAGAACTACACTGCTTGGCGAAAGGATATGACCAGTCTGTTATCAATAAATTATTGTGATATTGTTGCTACGTGTTTAACTTATGAAACGTTGCCAGGTACACAGTATGTAGTAACCGTTTTAGAAAAGCAAGAAGCTACGTGAGGCCGTGGTTTACTGTGATTTTACAACGGCACACCACAGTCTCTTGTGGCTTATTGCTTTATTTACCAACAGCAGAACACACGTGCGCACACACGCACGCAAACGCGCACACAAGCACACACATGCACTCTGGTAAAAGAGTAACACATACATACAAAAATACAAATGAACAATGTAACTGGGACTATGAGACAAATAAATATACCAAACATGTGCTGCTTCAGACCTCTCTCGTTTGTTTTGAGCACACACTGAAGTGTGCGTGTGCGTGTGGTTGGTTGCATGCATGCATGCTTGTGTTTTACTTTAATTCCCCTTTTCCGTGAGAACAAGCGAGGTGAAACAAAGGATCTTTTTAAAAAACTCTCACGTTAGGAGAAAATGTCAGCTCTGTCAAAATAGCAGCTGGTAATGGCTTCTGATGGCAGACAAGGCTGGCTGCTTCTTATAAAGCACTCTGAGGACCACTTTGTTAAAATACTGACACCAGTTCTCGCTGTCCTATGTTTCTTGTTATTCATTTCTATGCCTGCATGTTTATCGTCTCTGTCGGGTGGAAACCTCACATGTCCAAAACTGTTAATGTACTTTTCAGGATTAAAATTCAAAAACAGCAAAAGTATCAGATCTACAAGCTCGAAGCGAGGCGCTTCGCGCTTGCAGATCTGCTACTTTTGATGCTTTTGTGTGACGCTGTAGTATGATCAAGTAGGACGTAAAAACTAAAAAGAATTAAAAGATGGAGATAAGAGGTTATTCTGCCCGACAGCAAAGTTATATTTGTGCAGAGTGAACACTCTAGGTCTGGGCGATATGACTGCAAATCAATATATCAATTGCCTCGATAAGGATTAATGAACGATTATGAAAGAAATAGAGTGAAAATAGCAGATAAGCTTGTAGATTGGCTAGTTTCATTTTTTTTTTTTTGCAACAACATTGTACAATGAAGATTTGGTATAGACGGTCCAAGTGTAGTTGTTGTAACTCAAGTCCATTTCAATGAGACTAGAGGGTGTAAGTGGGTATTTCCCCAGACCTACTTGACTTGTCCATGACAGAGAAGCCGTCTTGAACACAGACCACTGTGAACTTCTCGTCAGCTGAGGCTCTCATTGCCCACTGTTGTTTAACCCACTGTTAAAGCCCACTCCATCTTCACACACACAAACCAACCAGTTGTCTGAGTGAGGACAGACTATAACAATACACACTGGGATTCTCAATATCTCCCTTCTGTCAAACATGCACGCACACACACACACACACACACACACACACACACACACACACACACACACACACACACACACACACACACAAGGTTTTTGCCTCTCTCTCTTGTACACAATGTACAGTATATCTCACTGTGTATCAAACAGGAAGTTTGTCTCTACAGCAACAGTACTCTTGCAGCTGTGTCATGGACAGTTACACACACCCACACACCCACCCACCCACCCCCCCCCCCCACACACACACACACACACACACACACACACACACACACACACACACACACACACACACACACACACACACACACACACACACACACACACACACACACACACACACACACAATTCAATGGGCTTTATTGGCATGAGAAAACATACGTTTACATTGCCAAAGCAGAAAGCACAATACAACACACACACACACACACACACACACACACACACACACACACACACACACACACACACACACACACACACACACACACACACACACACACACACACACACACACACACACACACACACACACACACACACACAGTGAGTACAGGGTGATGCAACAGGTTGTAAGACTAAGGGAGTGGATGAATGGGCAGACAGCCACTACTCTCCCCTCTGCTCCTCTCACCATTTGTGGGACAAACTGAAAACAAACATGAGAATCTGTGCACCCACAGTCAAATCCTCCTCACTGTTAACTTAGCCATATCAACAAACATTCTGCCAAAATAGCCAATCTACAAGCTGCCTGGCACGCTTGTGAGCTTCAAGGTTGGTTGTTTCCAGCGAAGAGATTTTGTATAGAAGGAGAAAAAAAGAGGTGGCCAAGTACAGAGCCCTGGGGGACCCCGGTCAACGAAGCATATCGATGCTGTCAAGCAGAAACCTTGCATCTCCATATACCAACTTTTTATGTTTTTTCGTAGATTAATTTTATATAATAAAAAAGGAATGGTTTTGGACATACAAGGTTTCCACCCGACAGCAACGATATAGGGTTTAAAAGTGGTTAACTGTGAGAGTGTGAAAATAGATCAATTATCACTCTGTTTTAAGGAATACACTGACTTTTTGCTAAATAAACTGTGTGTTCACTGATGAAAAAGCTTTTCATTCCTACTTAAAGGATATATTCAAAATCAAATCAAATATATTTTACCACCGTATGCATGCTAAAAGACAGAGAGGTAGACAGAATAGCTTTGAAAATAAATAAATAATAACACAACATGAGAACGCAGTATTGACCCATTTCGGGCGGGAACCCCTATTTGTAAATATACCTTATAAGACGGGAATCCCTTTTTGGGGTTGTTGTTGCTATGTACAGTATACAGCAACATACATTTTTTTGTAATTTTTGAATAAATATTTGAAGTTTTTCAGAAAACTTAGGTCAGGATTTAGAAGGCGTTTTTAGAATCGGCCTCAGGTCTAAATGGGTTAAATAACTTACATGTAAATAACACTGCCCACATTCCACCTGAGTAAGTTATTAATATTACCTTGGCAGCTGAAGGATCACTAAATCACTACTAAACATCAGAAGCAGATCATTGTGATTACTTGCCAGGCAGTAGGAAGGAACTTATTTCCTCTCCTACGGTGTTCTATTCACAAGTTAGTCCCAACTCTTTATAGCAGAGTGCAGTAACAATCCAAAAATATCTTTAAAAAAAGGCTTTTACCAAGTTCCCTGTTACGGATGACACAGTGGTAAATTAGCTGCCCACCACCACAGAGTCTGGGGGTTCGAATCCGGCTTTGTCGAGCGCCTAACATATAGACTCTATACTAACACAATTGGCCCGTGTTCGGGGGGGAGGGAAGGCAGGCGGGGAGTGTGATATTTGTCACAGCACGTATTACTCCTACGGGCCGGGGGTGGCACCTGTCAGCAGGGAGTGTTGGGCGGGAGGAGTAGGACGAAGGCTCTACATCCTCCCGGTGGGAGGATGTAGAGCCACATAATTCTCATATAGATGTAGATCCCACTGACAGGTGAGTCAGTAGGCTATGACAGCAGTGACAACACACAGAAATGTGTGTGGGGAGGAAATAATTGGTATAACGACTAATTTGGGGAGGAAAAGAAAAGAAAAAAAGAAAGCAAAGCAAAGTAATAGTATTAAAATATAACTAATACATTATATTATGCAGCCGAGCGCCAAGCTGTTACTTTTCAGGATTCAAATTCAACAAGAGCAAAAATAGCAGATATACAAGCTCAAAACTCTAAACCTAACCCCTTTGAGCTTGTAGTTACTTTTGTGTGACACTGTAGTATCACAAAGTAGAGCATTCATTTACGAAAATAAAAAATAAAAAAGTGAAACATGGAGATAGGAGGTTTCTGCCCGACAGCGACGATGTATAAATATCAAATATAAACCAAACATGTATATGTTGTGAAGTACTGATGATGCGGTAAGTAACCTCATTGACATTATGAAGTTATTATAGGTTTGTGGTTTGTCAGAGTCACTTCCTCTCTGCTCACACAAGTTTCCCAGGATAACCCTACAGTAGGACTGACACACACACACACACACATGTGTTAGTCAGTCCAACACATCATGGATTATATGTGGTGTACAGATGGAATGACAAATCTGACAGGTCAGAAAGAGCCCCGCCCTAGTGGCCACAGGCAGTGGTGGAAAGTAAGTCAAGTACATTTTCGTGGTTGTCGGGCAGAAACCTCTTATCTCCATATTTTTTCAAGTAGCAGATCTACAAGCTCGAAACGCGGCACGTGTAGATCTGCCACTTCAGCTACTTTTTCATTTGTATCCTGATAAGTTACAGTTTTGGACATACAGTATGAGGTTTCCACCCGACAAGTACTCAAGTACTTCAGTACAATTTTGAGGTACTTTTACTTTACTTGAGAATGTCCATTTATCAATACTTTATACTAGAATCTAATAGATTTTATGCAAGATGCTTCTGAACATATTGCTATTTGACTACTTCAAATGCTGTAATCTTAAAATAATAACAGAAAATAACATTTTCGCTGCGCAACATGCTTCCATAGAAGACATGCTGGCTTCTATGGAATCCAAATGACTGAAATCAGTCGTGGCGACTGAGAACTTTAACCCAGGAGAAGAAGACGAAGACGAAGACGAAGACGAAGAATAAGAAGAAGAAGAAGAAGAAGAAGAAGAAGTTGATGATTTGTGGAGGGATGGACGACAGACAGACAGTGTGATGATGGCTATAATAAATATCATAATAAAGTAGTTGGGTTAACTAAATGGTAAAAACAAATAGACAACATCTCACTCAGATCTCACTCTAGCAGGATGTCTCTACACAAACCAAAATTAGTAGCTTCTCACATGAGAGACCAGAGTCAAAGACTTGCAGCGTGAGAACGGCTGGTGCATCCCATATGTTGATATTCTAATTAATACGTTGTAAACAACCCTAGGCATGGATGTAGCTCTTCGACAGGAATAGAAACGCTATAGAACTAGGGTCACAGGTCAAATCTGTGTCCTCTGCAAGAGAGTTCAGTGTTTATTTCGTCGATTAACCCATTCAATCCGGGAACACATTTCTGTCATTTTAGATTTCTTTGGCTTTTAAAAAATAGCAGATATACAAGCTCATAGCCTGGCACCGAGCTTGTAGATCTGCTATTTTTGAAAAATCTTGAAAAATTTTGCTAATCTTTGAATGTATATATTTTTAAGCGAACATTTGTCAAATATGTTGTTCCAGGGACCTCCAGAAGCAAATATTTGAGTTACAAATGTTTGCTTTAAAAAATATATATTCAAAGATTTGCACACATTTTCACGATTTTTCAAAAATAGTAGATCTACAAGCTAATAGCGCGGCACTCGGTGCCGCGCTATGAGCTTGTATATCTGCTATTTTTGAACAGCCAAAGAAATCTAAAATGACAAGAGATTGAATGGGTTAAAACTATGACGAATTTTTTTGGTCGACAACCTTTTTTCACTGACGAAAACTAAGCGAAAACTAAATAAAAACTATGATGCTAAAAGCTATGATGACAAAAACTATGACTAAATATACTGACAATTTCATCAACAAATAAAACCTAGACGAAAATGTTGAGGAGGGACTAATGGAGAAGAGATGCAGTAGAACTAAGACGAGTCATTTCATGCTTGGCCGTGCTCCGAAAATAGCCGATCTACAAGTTCACAACACGTCGTCGACCATTTTCAGCACAAGCACAAGTATAAATCAGGCATTACGACACCATCAAGGGACGACAAAATATTTTTTTGTCGACTAAATCAACAGTAGATTTTGTTGACTAAAATCTTATAATATTTAGTCAACTAAAACTAAAACATTTCAGATGGCTAAAACTAAATAAAATAATTAACACTGAGACCAGAAGCCTTGAAATGTTTATCCTCTAAATGTGAACCGGGGGGGGAAACAGACTTTGTGGGCAACTAGAAACGTCTGTGCTTGTTGTTACTGTGTTTTGCTCTTTCTCTCAAGGCTGCATTTCAACCAGAAGAACCACACACTTAACTGGAAGTGAGATCAGCGAATAATAAAGAAACCGAATCGCGCAGCCGATGATGCCTTCATGTTGGAGGACAAGGGGGAAAGAGGAGTCGTGTCTGTATATTTAGAAACCCCCCCAAAAAAATGGCAAGAGGAAAAGGAAAATGCATAAGAGGAAGTGAGGCCTATAAGAGGAAGTTGAAGCGCAGAACGAGACCTGTCTCACAGTCTGAGAGGACGGGCTTCCTGGCCACGGACAGACGGACACTCCATGGTGTCCGCAAGCAGGAGGGGAATGAGGCGAGAAGTGGAGGTGTGGAATATAGGGCTGCAACCATCAATTACTTTTTTACAATTTGTCATATTTGATATGCTGTATATCAACGAATCAACGTATGAACAACTTGATTATTTGTTGTACAAGTGTTGCACACTAATAGAAGCTCACAACGTTTCGCATCGTGATGCGTTGTGAGCTTTTTGCTGTTTTGTTAATTATTTTGAAAGAAAAAAGGTGCGATAGAAAATTCCCCTCAAAATAGTTTATTCTTTATTAAAACGTATTATCGATAATTTCTCATAATCAATTAAATTGATTAGTTCGATGCACTGTTGTACCCCTAGTGTGGAATGAGGTGAGGTGTGGAAGGAAAATGGTCGGTTGAGAGGTGACGCGGAGGAGAGAGGAAGCACAAAAATAAGTACAGTATACGTATGTAACTTACTGTTGCAGAAGAAGGCTTCCTTGGCGTTGAGAGGTTTGGCACACTGCTGACAGGAAGTGGATGGAGGCGATGGAGAGACGGGACTGAACACGTGTCCGTTCACCGGCTTCTTCTCCTTCTCTTTAACCTCTCGCTCCTTCTCTCCCCTCCTCTCCTTGTCTTTCTCCTGGAAGCAGAAGAAAGGCACGTATAGCTTACAGTAAGTAGCTTGAACCACATGTACCCTAGAGTTCCTATGCAGGCCAAAACAGCCGATCTGCAAGACGCCTAGTGTCTAGCTTATAGATCCGCTGTTTTGATGTAGAGGGAATAAGGTATTGTGCCTGGTATAGAGCCTAGTATAGACCCGTGAGGGACTCAGGTAAACAAAATATATAGCGTTTAACCCATAAAGACCTGAGGACGATTCTACAAAATGTCTTCTAAATCAGTGGTTCTCACACTTTCAAGATTTTTCAAAAATGTTCAAAAATAGCAGATGTGCTATTTTTGAATAGCCAACGCAAAAATCTAACATGACACAGATGCCTTTCCCGGTTTGAATTGGTTAAGTGTTTAATGTAATACCTAATGTAATTACCCCCTTTTCTCCCCAATTTCGTCGCTATGCCAATGAATTCCTCCCCACACACATTTGTGTGTTGTCACTGCTGTTGTATCCTGCTGGCTCACCTGCCAGTGAGGAGCCCCCGCCGGGAGGACATTTGAGTGAATTAGAGTGAATTGACATGATAGTGTCCAATTTCCATCACCACTAAATATTCCCAAACGATTCCTCTTTTCCAACGCCTGCAAGTAAAGAGAACTGATTCATTGTGACCGTCGTAAAAGTGAAAACTTTAACCTCTGACTACAGAAAGATCATTCTGATGACCATGTGGTTTGGCCTGTACAGCGTTTTACTGTTCAGGGAATAAGTTGGGCTTTAGTTTGTTCAGGTGCGTTTTTGTTCAGTATGTTTTTTACATTTAACAGACGCTCTTTGGACACAGACATTAAATGATATAATGCTTTTATTACTCATTTTAAAGCGATTCCCAGTGCAATAGGGATTTGCAAACGATACCGTTTGTGAACGTTTTTCAACATCCAGCCCATGACTTACAGTATCCTATGACCTGAGTCAGTCTTAAAATGGCTCATTAAATGGATATATTAAGTTCCAAGTATAAACCGCAGTATTTTGTGAATAGCACAGTTTTACTGTCCAGAGTTGCAGTCTCTGACAAAACGTTGAATAAGAAGTCGTCGTCCGGAGTTACAGACCTGTAAGGGTCCATTTGGAACCCCCTCAAGGAACCCTGAGGGTCCCTGGACCCCACTTTGAGAACCACTCCAGTACAGTATTCTGTGCCGCAATAAATAGCAGAAGGAGCGAGTGCATTCTCCGGCAGCGGCAACAGCCGCGGAACTTCCGCGGAACTGCCGGTGGAGGAGCGGCAGCTCCCGGCAGTGACTGCCGGCGGTGGAGCGGCAGCTGCCGGTGGAGCAGCGGAACTGCCGCGGAAACTGCCGGTGGAGGAGCGGCAGTCGCGGAACTGCCGGTGGAGGAGCGGCAGTCAACTTCTTTTTTCCGCCGATAAAGTATAGTTTTGGACCATGACGGAGGCGCGCCGAATCAGCAGACCTTGAGGCCAAGGAGTCGCGCCCGAGCACCTCCAGGCGCAAGTGCCCGCGACGACCGGCCGATGGTCTGCTATTCGACTAAGCGCCGTCCGAGTTATGTACCGATAGGCACAGAATCGTAAATAATATTGGTGGGGACTGCGTTACACAAACGCAGCACATTCCCAAAGCTGACGCCACCGGCAGCTCCAGCCGCCGCCGCCGCCGCCGCCGCCACCGGCAGCAGCCGCTGCCGGAAAATGCACTCGCTGTCCCTCATAAATAGTCCAGATTTATTTTGATTTCATTTAACCTTCATTTAGCCAGGTAGGTAACTACAGTATGAGAACAAGTTGACCTGTATTGTAATGCAAATGCAATGACAATATAACAAAACAGAACTTAGTGAAAAGAGGATGAATATATTGCCTTGGTTAAATGATAAAGTTCACTATTACGTGAAGCTTTTGCCACACGATAAGTGTGCTGCTACTGGCTGGCTGGCATGCTGTAAATACATGAGCGTATTATGGTTCTGGTTACCTAGATACTAACAGAGCAATGACATGGATGGAAAGTGTTATTTGTTTTCATCAAGAGTTTATGGGAGAAGTTAAGTTGGTCTGGGTTATGAGGCTTAAAATAGCAGTAAAACCTGACACCGCTGAGGAAAGACACACACACACACACACACACACACACACACACACACACACGCATGTGTATGCGCGCGGACACACACACACACACACACACACACACACACACACACACACACACACAGACAGACAGACAGACGCACGCACGCATGCACACACGCACACATGTGTATGCACACATGCACACACACACACACACACACACACACACACACACAAAGCAAAATCCTGAGTGTTGCTGTAGTTTAAAAATAGACAACGTATAGGTCTAATTTTACTCTTAGAGTTAATTTAACACGTTCCACAATGACTCACAGATGTAACAGTGCATTTCACATTGATGCAGTATCACCACACTCTCTGAGCAGGATTGCATTCTTTGCAGCCATTATTTAGAGATTAACTGACATCTTCAGCCTAATTTAGCCTTAGTTGCATCATGAAATTAGCCAATGGACAATCTTGTAGATCCGACTATTTTGGTGCACGACACACAGCTAAGTATAAATCAGCCGTTACAATTTGGTAGACGGCTAAGTTCTTACCCACAATCAGTGTCTGGGACAGACAAGTGTATTTACTAAGTAACAGCAAAGGAAGTGGAGTCTGTGGTTTTTATACTTGGTAATAGCAACCACAGGGAAGTAGGCAATCAAAGGAAGCACACTTCCTCCACACCATGAAGTGTGTTTGATACTGACAGTAAATGCAGAACTGTATTATTGTACAGTACATATTACAGCAGAGTGGAATGAAATGAGAGCAGGATAGGTACGTATGGAACGCGTAATGAAAATAAATTCCATCAGCCAGTCTCACCTACTTCCAACACCCTTTGCTAGTTTGGGTTGGCTCAGGGTAGAAGACATGATTAAGCAAATATCAATGGAATTGGTATTCAAGATAGTCAAAGAGACAGTGCCCTCAATACCCTCATACCTGTCTAACTACTCCTCCAAAGTGAGTGACACCCACAGCCACAACACTAGAGGGAGTGACCATGATCTGGTAGCACACAAATATAGAACAAACGTGGGAAGATTCTCATTCTACTGCTCTGCCACCAAAATGTGGAATACCCTGACACAATCCATTAAAGGATGTGAAACACTGGTTTCTTTCAAAACTGGCCTGATAAAACATCTATCAGGAGACCACAAGGGGAAGTTAATGTAATTTCCAATCAAATTTGTACTGTACATATACTGTTTGTATTTGTTAATGACATGTATTATTGTGTAAATTAATTTTTTTGATTAATTAAATACATACGACCAAAATGGAAACAAGTCCCCGGGACTTATTTGTGTTATACTTTTAGCCATTAGACATCTCCTGTACGCATCACCATTGTCACAGCAACTATCACCAATCATCAAAATGATCACCATTACTGCCACCACACCAGCGCTATCAACAATATCATCATCATCTAGGCCTGTCACAATTATTACATAAAAAACGATTAAATTGTTAATCGCTATTAATCACCAATTTAAATTTGTGCTTCCTACCTCATCATCCAATCTAGTTTCTCCCCTCAGCCTGATGGAGCGACAGAACCTCTTATACAGCCCCCCTGACATGTCTGTCTGTCTGTCTGTCTGTCCTTCTCACCTTCTGGTTCTTGTCTCTCTCTCTCTCTTTGGGTCTATCTGCTGTGTCTTTAACATGTTGCTATCTATCTGTCTATCTGTCTGTCTGTCTGCCACTGTGCATTCTGAAAACTGCTGTAATCGTACACCACAAAATCAGGAAGTGAGCATGTTCACATCTGCAGGGGCTGGAACTATTGCTGCAGAGCAGAACAAAGCACACACACACACACACACACACACATCCGCTGCCTTACATACATAGGTGTGTGCACGCGCACACACGCACACGCACACACACACACTCTTCCTCTCCGTATTATCTTATCAGTGATTGGTAGAAGTCTTTAGTCAGTGTCCTGTGACGTAACAAAAGCCTGTTTGTATTACTATACCTGTGAGGACACCAGATGGTGGTTTTGTGAATGCAAATTTTTGTTAACCTTAACTCTAAAGCCAAAAATAGCAGATCTACAAACTCACCGCGCGTTGCACAGCGACGCATTGTGAGCTTGTACTGTAGATCTGTCTATTTTCGCTGTGCGTCTCCTAATCCGCAACCTGAATCTTTTCCTTTTAAAAGGTTGTTTAATTAATTAATTCATACATTTCCATACGGTCGGAACTACAGACAGGTAAGAATTGAGGAGCCAATTGTCCCTTCAGCGGGATCGTAAGGAAAACACGGTGTGGGAGGTCACAGATTGGGCTAGTGGGGATCATAATAAACCTTTAATCCTCTGAAGCGGTCAGCTAATTGTCTGCCCGGAGGGACAATAATAATGACTTGTTATTTAATTTGTTAAATAAACAATTAACACCTTGAACCACCAGAATAACCTTACGCGTGTTATCCAAAGTGCATTTGTATAGCGCTCTGGATAAAAGGTGCTATATAAATGCACCATTTGAACATCTCACCTTGTTCTTCTTGCTCATTTTGCTGCGGAGGTAGCTGAACGTCCTGCTCACTTTGGTTCCTCCCACTCCAATCCTCACATCGCTGTCACTTCTCAGCGGGCCTGGCTCCTCTTCTGAGATACTACACAACACATAAACAACAGCTTAAAGTTCCTTCGCTAGACTAGGCAGAAGTGAGCAACATTAAACATGAGAGGGAGAGAGAGAGAGAAAGAAATATATAATGTAAAAAGCTCATGAGCTGTGAACAAAACCGGGAACGCATCTGTGTAACCACTTTAACCATTATTTATACTTTGGCTATTCAAAAATAGCAGATATACAAGCTCATAGCGCACTAGATCTGCTATTTTTGAATAGCCAAAGAAATCTTAAAGTGACACAGATGCGTTTCCGGTCTTGGATTAAGTATCAACAGCTTCAATCCTTACCTGTATTCTAGAGACCCAGTCGTGCTGGAGAACGATCCTGCTCCTACAGGAGGGAGACAGGAAACAGATGATGTCAGATGAACATCAGAGAGGAGGAGCACGACAACATGAAATATAAAAACCTAGTTTAGCAACACAGTTAGCCGGGAGGACGATACACAGGGGCAACGTTGGACTGAACAGTAATAATAAATATAACGTCCATTCAGTTTTCTTACACAAAGAATTTTTTAGTCAATCATCGTGCCTCTTAAGAGTCACGTTCTCTGGATGTCTGAATGTTCTCTGGAGTCAAAACGTGAAAAGGGGATTTTATAACCCACTGATGGTCAAAGGAAGATGGAGGTATGGATCAAAAGAACGAATTAGAGAAGGATGAAAAGAAAGAATTAGAGACGGATAAAGACATTGCCAGATGGCTGGACAGACATACAGCACAAATCCCGGTCGGTGACTGCCAAAGTAGGTTCAACTTAACCGTCTTGTAAAAAAACACTCTCCGTTCTTTAGTTCAGCTGGCTTCAGTGGGTTGGAAAGTATTCTCTATATTTCAGTGTGGAAGTCACTTTAAAGTGACGGTCCAGCGCTGGCTTAAAGTTGCAAAACATAAAACGAGAGTTATGCATATAACTAAGGTTCTACGAATTCCGGATGACCGCCAGAGGCAGTGTTTTCAACACCTGGATATCCATCACGCGCTCGCGTATGGGTCGAATATTAATACCAACAAAGTCACTCGTGACCTGTGTGCACGCACGCCACCTATATAGGTGCGGGGCACACAGCGTTCATCCTCCTGAAATCTTTTCGTCGAGAATGAGATTCCGAGTGACAGTCAACTCTGGCGGTCATCCGGAATTCGTAGAACCTTAGTTATATGCATAACTCTCGTTCTACTTCATTCCTACTGACCGCCAGAGGCAGTGTTTTCAACACCTGGATGACTAATACCAACATAGTCACGAGGAATCTGCGCTTACCGATGTCGGTTTGCAGATAGAATAAACAGACAACACCACAGCCGTCGCCACAGGATGCGAGACGGCCAGGTTGACTATATATAGGAGCGGGCAAAAGCCCATGAAAGATGAAGCCCATTCGGCTGCATCTTCTGGCCTGCTCCAAGCCTGTATCACTGAGGGAGAGGCTCTGGCAACACCCGCGGTCAAGAAAGGCCTTGGGGGAACCTAGAGGCCCCCTGAAGACGTACATCTGCATGAACGCAGCAATGAAAGTCTCCATTAAGCCAAGGCACAGCTGTGCCCTTCCTCACAGACAAATACAACCAAACTCCAGCCATCACAGCTATGTCCTGCCACAGAGCCCGGACGGGACACAATAGGCAGGTACTAGAATGCAGTTGCTCCACCTCTGGTTGAGGAGCAAACTAACAAATCGATAGGCTAGCTGACGTGAAATGCAGAAAGCCTCTGAGGACGTAGGGAGGGGTCGGCCATATGGTAAATCCAGACCCATCGGAGTCCCACTTTAACAGTCTCTGGCAATGGCCAGGGCATGAAGCTCATCTACTCACTTTTGCAGATGAAGCAGTGAGGACAAAGAGTACTAGCAGATAGTCATCTGAGAGCAGCCCGATGTACCGGCTGGGGACAAAGCTTCCAATACTACAGGCAAGCATCATGAAGGCACCCATGCAACCTGTGGGGGCCACACGCGGAGAGCATCTCAATGGTAGAGAGGCTGAACCCTCTATCTAACATCATCCGCAGATATCTAGGGCAGCATAAGCACAGAGCAACGCTCCAACCTATGCAGTGGCCCTTGTCCCGACTAGAGCACAGTCTACACTCGCTGGCGTGCAACGCCCTGGTGTACGATGCACAACAATCCAGTAATTTTCGGACAATAAGTTTTGAATTTCAGTGGTCAATGACGCAGCCGAAGGTTAGGAGTGAGGATGCCACATGCACCTCCCCCCCTAACTGTGACAGGAGATCTTGTCCCTGTGGAGAGGCCAAGGCACTTCATTGAGAAGCTGCAGTAGGCCAAAGCATCTAGCCCTAACGGACTGGTCTGTCCCGGAAGGGAGACCTACAGTCAACAACGCGTTATGCCCTCAAGGCTAACGGTACTACCGCTCTGCCATACCTATGCACGTGATCCGAACTGCTATCGGATCCAAGAGGCTTCCAGTGGGAAACAAGTCCGCAGCCTGGACTGTACACCCAACAAGCGTATTGCTATGAAATTTGCAAGATGAGGCAAGGTCCACGAAAGGAGCTTCCAAGCCTCCTGCAGAGACTGACTGGGTCAAGCGCCCCAGAAGGCAGACTGTTGACATATTGTGTTATTCAACACGGCATAAACATCCTGAGGGCCAGGTGCACTGCACGCAGGTCCAGTGCATTAGCGACACTGGCTGGAGACCCTCATCATTCTGTTGCAGTCTTGGGGTTCGAGGCCCAAGCCCCAAATATATATGCACATTTGTACATGCGTGAAATTTGTCCGCTGTATTTATTTACCCATCCTAGAACTACTAGGAGCAGTGAGCAGCCATTCCCCGGCGCTCATGGGGCAATTAGGGGCTCAGACAGGGACACACACCGACCCACTTCTGGCCTGGTGTCGAACCCGGGACACCCAGAGGCTCTGGCTCACTACCAAAGTAGATAGTGCCAATTCTCTAATCATGCAAGCAAACGCCTAGAGTGACAGGCGCTGGATAGGCGCTGGATAGGCGCTGGATAGGCGCTGGATAGGCGCTGTGTCTGCGCATCAACACTCGCATGCCGGAGGGCCAGGGCGAGGTAGTCAAGGGAATGTCCAATACGTCACATTCCAGCCGCTGTGGCATGGCCCTAGTTAGCAGATCAGAGACTAACACCGTGGCCATGAGCAACGGTCATCCAGCTCGACAGCTTCATCTAGTGACACCACCAGAGAAGCAATGCTCACAGTTTACCGTTTAGGCGTTTAGCAGGCGCTCTTAATCCGGATCGACTTACAGTAAGGTAATGTAAGTAAAGTAAGCAATGTTGGCATCAACCACCAGCCTTAGGTCTAGCCATATTGGGCTGTACTCCCCATGGCTGACAAGTCCTTGGTAAGAGGTTCTGGAACTGGCCCACATGCCAAATCTCATGATGTACGGCACCAAGGGTGTACAATGACGATAGTTGTTGGACGCATCCATCTAGGCCAAGCCGTTACATGGCCAGCTGGGCTATGTACTCTCAACGCTTTCGTCCAGCGACAAGCAGTAGCGGAGTGGGACACACTTACTATGCTGAAGCTATGTTGCGGTGGTCCGCACGTGGTTCCTCAAAGCGGCAGAATGGGATACATTCTCAACGCTGACCCCTTTTTTTTCCTTCCGTCCAGCGACAAGCAATAGCGGAGTGGGACACACTTACTATGCTGAAGCTACGTTACGGTGGGCCGCACGTGGTTCCTTTCCTTTTCCTCTGGCCAGCGACCAGCAGCAGCGGAGCGAGACACTCCCAATGCCAGCGGTATATTCCAGTGGGCGCACGCCGCAGTGGCGTGGTACCTCCAAAAGCGGCAGAGCGAGACACTCTCAACGCTAATACTTTCCACTCCTTTCGTCCAGCGACAAGCAGTAGCGGAGCGAGACCCACTCCTAATGCTTACGCTATATGGCGGTGGGCCGCCCGCCATGATTTCTCAAAGCGGCAGAGCGAGATGCACTCTCAACGCTAATCCTTTTCCCTTCTGTCGTCCATTGACAAGCAGTAGTGGAGCTACCAGCAGCAGCGGAGCGAGACACACTCCCAATGCTAGCGGTATATTCCAGTGGGCGCACGCCGCAGTGGCGTGGTCCCTCAAAAGCGGCAGAGCGAGATGCACTCTCAACGCTATATCGCTGATCCTTTTCCCTTCTTTCGTCCAGTGACAAGCAGCAGCGGAGCGAGACACTCCCAATGCTAGGGGTATATTCCATTGGGGGGCACACCGCAGTGGCGCTTACAAATGCAAAATACAGCATGCAGCTGGTATAACATGACTGTCAGTCATTATTTCTTGTTTCCTTTTTTCCTGTCCAGCCTCATCATGATTTGTGTGCATGGGGATCTCATCTTAAACAAGCTCAGTGCTTAATGAGTTTTCCAATTTAGTAGACCTTGTACTGTGAATTTGTACTTCCATGTACTGCTTTCAATACAGTGGCCAAGAGTTCGTCATCCTGACAATTCCTCTAGCTGAGAAAGCATCCAGAGGGCTCAATGCTAGCATCCCTGTGGGAGGCAAATCCGCCCCAACCAGGCCAACCCAGTCGACCTTTCTGCCAGCAGTATGCCGCTGCAATTAGCCAAATATTCACAGCCATAGCCTGTGTCAGGCACCATAGTCAGGACATGACCGGCACAAGTAATGGACCTTCCCTTCTGGGACCAGCAATTGTTGCAATAATCCATGGGCAACAGCAACAGAGTGAGACACTCAATACTACTGATGACGTAGCCGTAGCAAAAGCGAGAATCATTCAGGCTACAGTGTCAAGGACACAGTATGATAGTCAAGAAGTGGCAAAGCAAAACACACTTCAATCGTCATATAGAATTCTTTAAGAAAATTTCACTACCAAGCACATAGTATTATCTGGATAGCAGCAGAGTGACATACACTCAAGCTACGATATCAGTATTCACAGTATACTGCATATGTTGAATAGCAGTAGTGAGTACCAGGTACACACAGTATTAGTAACCCGCAGCACACTTAGTGCTATTGATAACGTAGCCATAGCAAAAGAGCGAGAATCGTTCAAGCTACAGCGTCAAGTACATATGTACTGTATTCCGCTGTCTTAGAACCCGGGAAGAATAGCTGCTGGTTCCCCTTTTGCCGCAGCTAATGGGGATTGATTGATTGAATATTTTATTAGGCAAAAAAATGTAAAACAGCACAGTTACATTTAAAATACTTTGTCTAACAGGTCCGTTCATGAAAGCCCTTGCGGACTTGTTTCCAATGAGGGCCTTGGTATCCAATTCATAGGCAATCCATTGCCAATAAACAAAGCTTATTGATTATCAGTACACAGAGTACAATGTTACTAATATGTAACTTCGTCGTAGCAAGCAGCGAAAACCACTCAAGCCACAGTGTCAAGTCATGTGTCAAGTACCCACAGTATGATAACCAAGTGATGGCAAAGCAAGACACACTTGAACCATACCAGTATTACAATTCCATTTTACTACCAAGCACAAAGCAGTATAACCTGAATAGCAGCAGCGAGTCACACTCAAGCTATGATACACACTCAAACTGTGAAGTTAAGCACACACAGTGGCAGTATTGGCATATCCCTGTATGTCACGGGCAAAATATGCTGCTTAAGTCAGTACTACTGAGCAGCGTTTTACCACTTGACATGTGTTCTGGCGCTCAGGAGCTGGGACATGTAGCACACATCAGTTTAAATACGCGTAAATACAGCACGCGCAGTTTGATCTCGCATCCGTCATTGATCAGTGAGACCTCTTTTATCCCATTAAGACCTGGAACTGTGTCTTTTTTAGATTTGAGCTAAAAAGCATTATTTTACACTTTGGGCTATTCAAAAATAGCAGATCTACAAGCTCCTAGCGCGGCACCAAGTACATGTAGTAATAGGTACACAGTATATCGTCCAATAACGACAGAGTGAAGCACACTATGGATGTCCTTTATTAGCTGCAGCTAAATTATATTTGGACTGGTTAAATTGGGGTTTGAACCAGGGACCTACAGACTTGCAGGTAGACAGTGTACTGACTGAGCCATTGGATAGCAATCAAGCTAACAAGCGCCATATGTCTGGTAGATAGAATGTCTGCGTCAGAGTGAGAACCACTTCCAGCAAAAACCTTCACAGAAGCGCTCATACAGTGGTGTAAAGTAACTAAGTACATGTACTCAGTACTGTACTTAAGTACAATTTCGAGGTATTTGTACTTTAATGGAGCCCAGTTCTCTGCCACTGCGCTCATTAACGCTTTGGTCGTCTCCTCGAGGCGAAAGAACACCTTCTATGAGACACATTAAAGGCGCACTGCAGTGACATTTTCGGTCATTTTATTTTGAAGGTTCAGTCTGAAACGTCGGCTCAACCGACTCTACACCAATCAGAAGGTCCCATCCCTTCAAGCTATGGGACGTTGGATCTCAATCACTTCAGCCGTGCGCAACACGGCTAGTGTTTGTTTACAAGTGAGAGAGAGACGGCCAGTGAAGCCCGTCGGATATGCTCAAAGCGGCAGAATGGGATACATTCTCAACGCTGAATACTTTCCCCTCTTTTACTTTATTTGTCTGTAAACAGCACAATACATGCACTCACCGTCGCCAATGTACAGCTATGGCTCCATAGTTCAACACAACGGTGGTGCGGGGAAAGCTCACGGTGTTATTGTCGTTAGCTCCAATGCTAGCAAGCAGCCGCTAATGTCTCCAATCACCGTCCCATGCTTTTTTCTATTTTATTTTTTTTCCTCCTTCCTTCCTTGTTCCTTTCCGAGAGCCCCTATGAACGGGGTAACGTAATTCCATGGTAGCAGGCTACGCAGTCTCTGGAGGACGGTAAACCGTAGCTCCAACCTGTTGGTTACGAAACTTCACGCGTAGCTGCAAGTTCGACCTACGCTCTGGAGGCGAAAAGATGAAAGAGGATGAACGCTGTGTGCCCCGCACCTATATAGGTGGCGTGCGTGCACACAGGTCACGAGTGACTTTGTTGGTATTAATATTCGACCCATACGCGAGCGCGTGATGGATATCCAGGTGTTGAAAACACTGCCTCTGGCGGTCAGTAGGAATGAAGTAGAACTCACAGTTACTATGTTCTGATAACAGACTTTGAAGCATTATGTAGGACGTACGGTACTTCAGATTAGAGATGAGGGACATGGGGTTGGCAGGCGTAAAGGGGCTGGGGTTTCAGACGGACCAAACGACTACATTGTTAAAGACAACGCTGCTTCAGACAAAGAAGTCGAATGGATAGAGCAGACATTCCTCTTGCAATCACACTGTGTGTACACCCCAGATGACAAAGGACAGCAGCATTGGGTCACATCATGCATGAGACTGAGAAAGCTGATGTGTAAAAAAAAAAAAAAAAAAAGAGCAACATTTGGCCAAACATTCCAGCGGCAGTTCTGCTGGACATTCACAACATTCTGAGTCTCGTGCACTTCAGTCAGTGCATTTATGAAATGACTGTGATTTCATAAATGGCAGCATAAACATTCAAACGGCAGACATTTACAGTGTCCTAAAATGTAGGGTTGGGATCGGGAACCGGAGGAATCGGAGGAACCGGATCCAACATTGAGGAACCGGAATCGGTTATATTAGGAACCGTTTCCGGAACCGTTTCTTTTATCACACTGGCAGAACTGGTATGTGGACTTCACATCTGCTATACAATTACAATACTGGTGGTTCTCAAACTTTTTTAATTTCAAGGAACACGATAACTCTGAGTGTACAAATGGACCCATATGGGTCCATTTGGTTCTATTTGTGCTCTCTCAGAGTTACAGTAGTACTGTAAGGGTCCATTTGGAACCCCCTATAGGAATCGTTAAGAGGGAATCGTTAAGGAACCGGAATCGTTAAAAACCTAAAGAATCCCAACCCTAGACCTAAAATAGCAGTTCTATCCATTCTAATTCTATGGCTTCAAGCAGAAGGTGGCCACATTTCAGTGAGCACTTCTTTTTTTGGGGGGGCTGGACAGGCACATTGTAGGTGGCAACCACATTGACACAGGAAGCAAAAAGGACGCCACGCCACACTAAGGCATTCTGGGACACGTAGTACTTACTACCGCCCAGCTCTTCCTCATCGCTGGAGGAAGAGCCAATAGAAAAGAAGCTTCTAGATTTGAGGAGAGGCGAGAAACTGAGGGCGAAGCTGATTCGTCGCTTTGATCGATGCCGTCCCATCGCTGGAGGGCATTGGAAGGAGACAGCAGGGGGGTACCGACAGGAAGAAACTCACTTTTATTATCGTTCAAAACAACTAAGTTGTGGGGGAAGGGAAAGCATGATGGAGAAACCTTACTCCATCTGATGAAGGTCAAATGGAATGATTCTAATCTTTTGGTGAAGGAGACATGGACCATTTTCGGCTGTAAACAATGAAGAACTTTGTTGCGCATTGCACCGAAAATAGCCGATCTACAAGCTCACAATGCGTCGCAGCCGACACGTTGTGAGTTTGTAGATTGGCTATTTCCGGTGTCGTCATTATTATTAGGACGACGGACAACATTAGGTAAGACAGTTTTACAAACATGACTTGTTAATGGTATATGGTTTGTAAGCAGAAAGTAATCAACCTTTCCCAGAGGTCCCCACCATTTTAACCACTTTATCCATGTTTTATAATTAATATAACATATATGATTGTATTGAATTAACTTTTAAGAAGTAGTGAAAATCGCAGATCTACAAGCTCACAACACGTCACGCGGTGTGAGCTTGTAGATCGTCTATTTTCACTATTTTGGGTCTCTGGGGGAAACGATCAAAACTTCTCTTTTGGGTCTGGAGCTTAGCGGTTTGGGAACCACCGCACTGATCTATAGGAAGTGATGGGGAGATGAGTTTTATGAGACTCACCTTCTAATTCCCGTTGGCTGATGGTAACCATGGAGATGGACTTGGTGAGGGGTTGGTGATGGGCCACGGCAGGACAGCTGCTTGTCATGGAGAGGACCCGATGATGGCACTTCTACAATACACACAATCAACACACGGTTCACAATTCAATTCAATTACATTTTATTAAAGTGTCAAATCACAACAAGTTGTCTCACGATCACGCAAACGCACACATAACCACTCACAATGCATTCTCGCTACCAAGTCGTTATTAGGCCAATTCAAATTCAAAAGTAGCAAAAGTAGCAGATCGAGAAGTACAGCTTGCGGATCTACTGCTTTTGATGCGTTTCTGTGACGCTGTAGTATGATCAAGTATGGCATTAATTTACGAAAAAACACAAAAAGTTTAAGAGGTTCCTGCCGGACAGCAACGATATTTAAGTTTTTTTTCTTCTTTTTCAATAAGCGTCAGTATGTGACGAGTTGGGAGTGAGAATGTGGGCTCTCCCCAGGCTGGCAGAGGGAGAGTAGCGCCCAGGATTACAAGCTTAGGCATTGGCACAGGGTGAAAAAAGTAGGATTACAAAATTGTGGGGGGAAAAAAATGTACCGTAATAAAAAAAGGGAGTGAGAATGTGTTACAAACACACACACACACACACACACACACACACACACACACACACACACACACACACACACACACACACACACACACACACACACACACACACACACACACACACACACACACACACACACACACACTGCACTCAGCACTAACCTGACTATCGATGCTGCCTGCGTCTCCTTCTTGCTCCTCAGTGAGGGACACCAGTGAGCCTCCTCCTCTCTCCTGGCTGTCCAGCCTGACCCCGCGGCCCCCCGTGATGGACCTGTCCTCACAGGCACCCAGGCTGGGGCACGACGTCTGGCCCACTACCCTCTCCACCTCCAGACCCTCCAGGCTGTAGCTGGAACACAAGGAACACAGCAGATATGAATTAACCCATTCAATCCGAGAACGCATCTCTGACATCTTAGATTTATTTGGCTATTTTTGAAAAATCATGAATATTTGTGCAAATCTTTGAACTTATATATTTATTTTTAAAGCAAACATTGTTAACTAAAATCTTTGCGAACACAACTATTTTAGAGATGGGGGGTCCACGGCCAAATACATTATAATTGTGAGGGTCCTTGACATGAAAAGGTTTGGAGAACCACTGACATAGCAACAACAGTTTTTCAGAAAACTGTTAGGATTTAGAAGACATTTTTAGAGGCCTCAGGTCTTAATGGGTTAAAGGGATAGTTCACCTAGTTTCTATCAATTACACACCCCATGAAGCCTTGAATTCATGGATTTATTTAGTTTTTGTCGCATTCCTAAGACAATAATTTGATAACCTGCGGAGAGATGCTAATGTATCCGGTAGGAGACAGAAAGTTGACACTTTGTGTCTCCTACCGGAGAGACCGCCGGTCATCAAATTATTGGCTTAGGAATTCGACAAAAACTAAAAAATCTCCATGAATTCAAGGCTTCATGGGGTGTGTAATCGATAGAAATTTTTTTTGGGGGTGAACTATCCCTTTAAACCAGCTTATTCTCAGATGAGAACTGAAAGACAATGAACTAAAATAAAAGAGTCAGTTCATCTGACCGTCTTCTACTTTTTTTTTATAGACAGTATATAAAAACAAATTGACATTAGTAACATTAGCTACTTAATTGAGGCTTGTGGCATCTTTCTTTATCAGTGGTTCTCAAACTTTTTCATGTAAAGGACCTCTACGATAATATGCATTTGGCCGCGGACCCTCATCTGAAAATATTTTGTGCCAGGGAGGGACCCCCCGTACAAGATTTGTGTAGTTTATTTGTGTGGTTTATTTTTCAAGATGATTTGAAAATAGCTGATGTATAGGGTTAAAGTGGTTCAAATGAATTTGATGCAATAATATCAACACATTTTTCTGAGGACCCCATGGAACCCCCTCAAGGACCCCTGGGGGTCCCTGGACCCTACTTTGAGAACCAATGCTGTTGCTAATGTAATGGGTTCTGTAAACAGGGTTTGTCTGTAGAGAGAGAAAAAAAGAAAAAACAAGAAGCAGAGTGTCTATTGTCTCTTTTCACCGCCACTTCAGTCTCATTGTTACTACAGCACGCAACAACGTGCTAATCTAATGTAGCTGTAGTGTAATCTCCTTTTATTAGCTTTTTAGGTGTGTTACTTTCATAAAGTGAGTTGTATTTACTATGAGCCTGTTATAAGCATGCAATGCAACTTACATTATCAGTATTAAAAATGGTTAAAAATAAATGATCTTAAAAAAGTACATGATTAAATCTTGACTAGAAGCTGTTAATATTGTCGAATTCACAATGACAACATATCAACTAATATAAATGGCTTGCTACGCAAGCCTCGTTATAGGACGACGGACGACAGTAGATAAGACATGACTTGTTAATGGTACATGGTTTGTAAACACAAGTAATCAACAGAAATGCACTTCAACTCATCAAATAACATTTTAATTGAAGGTGGTATGGAGTATCAATTGTAACTAAAATGTCCCCCCCCCATCTGTGATGGCAGACCAAAGAAATAGAAAAACAAATAGTTCATAAGTCTGATCTTACCAGCTTGTGTCAGTAACGATGATGGTTATAGTAGCCATTGAGAACAAATATAAACATATGTGTTTATGATACTCCAAATGCTTTCAAATAACAGCTGTTGTTCTTGCTGTTAAACCGTGAGACTGTCTTTGACTATAGCTGGTGTTATTTTGACTTCCTATAGTGCTGTGGTGCATGTAGAAACACCCACACACACACATGCACGCCCCCCCCCCACACACACACACACACAGCACATTGGTCAATAGCAGTAACAGCAACGTGTGGTGGCATTTTAAATGGTCGAAGCTCTATCCAATCAGAGACTAAAACATGTTTTTGTCTTCACATTGAAGCACCTCATAAACCAGTGGAAAATGTGAATAAAAAAATATATATATATATTTGGAATATAGAGCTTAACTCATTCAGTGCCAATGATGTGTAACACGTCAAAACTGTGTTTTCAGTTTACGCTAGATGGCGCTGTTCGCCAACCTATGAGTGATCCTATGACTTCTGGAGAAGAGTCGGTCCGAAAATAATGTGATCACAACAAACCCAGCCCTGTCCGATCTAATGTTAAAGGATTTAAAAAAGGATTTTCTGCGTTTTTGGCGAGAACAAGCTATATTCAACAGCCAATAACTAAAGAATGGAGGGTCGCGACGGTGACACACTTTTATCTGAATACTTTGTCAGGAGCCAATTAAGGATCAATAGTGATTATTACCTTCTGCTGTCTATTGGCTCCTGAGCAGGGTGAGGCAGGTTGGAAGGACACCAACTGAAACTGGAGACGGATGGACGGAAGGATGGAAAGGCCCATGGATGGATGGATGGATGGATGGATGAGAAGAAGCATGGAGGAGAAAAAAAGGAGCGGAGGTGAGAGCGAGAGAGAGAGAGAGAGAGAGAGAGAGAGAGAGAGAGAGAGAGAGAGAGAGAGAGAGAGAGAGAGAGAGGGGGAGATGGAGAGAGAGAGACAGACATAAAGAGAGAGAGAGAAAGAGAGCAAAAGAGAAAGACAGACAGAGACAAAGAGACAGAGAGAGCGTGAGACAGTGTGTGTGTGTGTGTGGGAGAGAGAGAGAGAGAGAGAGAGAGAGAGAGAGAGAGAGAGAGAGAGAGAGAGAGAGAGAGAGAGAGAGAGAGAGAGAGAGACAGGAAATAATGGGAGGTGAGGTTATAATGGACCAAAGATAAGGAAACAATGAGATACTGAATGTCAAAGGTGGAGAGCAGAGTAATGGACCTACTATTGAAGATTACTGAAGTTTGTTTAAGGCTTAAGACTTAATTCATCCCAGCAGCACTATGCAGTCCTTTATGACCCTGCTGGGAACGCCTGTGTGTGCCCAGGATCGAGTCAGGACAAGGCTTTTTACAGTAGTTGGTACACACACATACTGTATACTGTACATACATCCTCCCTCTATACAAGTCAAGTCAGTTGTATTTATATAGCACCAAATCACAGCCAAAGATTTCTCATGACGTTTTACATACCGTTCCTATCGGGCAGAAACCATGTATCTCCATATTTATTGCTCTGCCTCATCAAAATACAAGAGTGTCACATAAAAGTAGTGAAAACAGCAGATCTACAAGTTCACAACGCCTCGTAAAGGGAGGTGTTGTGAGCTTGTAGATCTGCTATTTTCACTATTTTAAATCATTTTTTAAAACAATAATAAAAATGGAACGGTTGTGGACTTACAACGTTTCCAGCCGACGGCGAGGATATACTGTACTTTAGTGTAGTGCGGGTCAAGACCGTACTCTCTTGAGACAGACTGTTGTCTCACACAATTGTCAATTGTCTGCTATGAAAGCAAGCTGTGCTGAGCTTCAAAGATCTGAGCCATCTACTGGATAGAATCTAGTGGTGGAAAGTAACTAGGTACTCAAGTACTGTACTACAATTTGGAGGTACTTTAGATTTACTTGAATTTTTCAATTTTTCAACAGTTTATACTTCATCATCTCCACTGCATCTCGGAGACAAATATTGTACTTTTTACTTCACTACAATTATTTGAAAACTTTAGTTACAAGTTACTTTGCAGATGTGTATTACTAATCCAAAACCCATACTCTATACTGCAGCTTTTCGAAAATTGACTACAAATAGCAGTAGATCTGCTATTTTCTGCTAATTGATGCCACCACTTTTGTACTTTTACACAAGTAAAACTTTGAATACAGCACTTTTACGTGTTAGGGCACGGTCACACCGCTTTGTACCTGTGGGGGGATTCTGCCAATGCTTTTCAATGGGATTTTTTTTGCAGAAATACGCAAATGGCAGCAAACCGCTCCATTCCCATTGAAATGCATTGGCAGAATCGGCCCTCATAGGTAGAATAAAAGTGCGGTGTGACCGTGCCCTAACAGAGTTATTTCTACATTGTGGTATTTATTGCTAGTTACAAATCTGACTACTTCTTCCACCACTGGATGGAATCAAACAGCATTTTCCATTTCAACTGGCGGGCCGCGTCCGTGTGTGCAGATGTTATTTGCCAGTTCTTTTCATTTCGCTTCATTAATGGCTTTTCCACTGAATGGGGGGAGTGGGAGTGAAGGTAGTCTCTCTCGTGCGAATTAAACGGCTGGAGAATGGAAAGATCGAACGAGGGAACGGCTCTCGTCTCGTGTTAAATTGCGAGAAGGAATGTTCAGCCAGTGCACTTGTTTGCAGTTGGTGGAAGAAGTAGTCAGATATTTTTTTTTACTTAAGTAAAAGTAGCAATAACTCCTGTTTTGAAAATGATTATGACTCGAGTAAAAGTACAACAGTATTGGCATCAAAATAAACTTACAGTACCAAAAGTAAATGTATTCATAATGCAGAATGTCCCATTTTTTACAAGGTTCCCCCCCCCAAAAAAAAGGTTTACAAATATTGTCAAAATCTTTTTTTAATGTTTTAAAACAGAGCTATAAGCTCACAAGCGCACATGTGAGCTTATACACCTGCTATTTTCAAATATACAAACTATAAAATAGAGCATGTAAGGTTTCTGCAAAGTAACTAAAGCTGTCAAATAATTGCAGTGGAGGAAAAAGTAGTGCAGTATTTTCCTCTGAGGTGTAGAGAAGTAGAAGTATAAAGTTGTAAAATTCACATAATGTACCTCAAAATTGTACTTAAGTACTGTAGTACTTGAGTAAATGTCCGTAGCTACTTTCCACCACAGCTTATTGTTTGGTCCAACATAGTGCTTATATTGACAATGTTTAGTGCGGAACTTGTTTTGAAAATGTCGTCAGCAAAACAGCGCCTTGGCACAATGAAATGTACAAGCTTCACTGTGTGTGCTTCTCATTAGCACTGCCTTGTAAGCGCTCCTGACTGGGTGTCTGTCAACAACTAAATAACTCCAGAACACATGGACGCATTTTCATAAAGCGATCGTGAGCGTGATCAGCAGCCTGCCCCAAAGAGATGGATACAATTATATCGAAAGAAGGATATACTGCTCGGAATGAAAAGGTCTACGGTTATAGCGCGGCGCGCTATGAGCTTGTAGATCTGCTATTTTTTGGAGAAAGAAAATCGTGACAATGTGTGCACATCTTTTAAGTCTTTGCTTCTGGGGGGTCCCTGGAACAAAATATTTTGGGTCCGCTGCCAAATACAAATCATTTTGGGTGGTCCTTGACATGAAAAAGTTTGAGAACCATTGATATATTATAGCAACATAAGTTAAAAAATATATAGAATTTAGAAGACATTTGTAGAATCCCCAGAAGCAAAGATTTGAGTAATTTTTTTTCTCGCTTTTTTCAAAACAAATAGCAGATCTACAAGCTATTTTTGAATAACCAAAGTATAAAATAATGGTTAAAGTGGTTACACAGATGCGTTCCTGGTTTTAATGGGTTAACTCAAAGAAATGTAACCATGTAAGGCCTGATGTCACCAGCCTAGTGAAAAAAGCTTGAAACAAGACAAGTGGAAACAAATGGATGGATGGATAAGTGGACAGATAAAAAAGATGAATGGATGGAGGAAGTGTCTACCTTCTCCTGTGGAGGGGGGGCTTGGTTCTCTTCACCTCCACTGGTAGGCTCCTCAATGAGCTGAAAGAAGAAGGGATGGATGGATGGATGAGACACGCAGGGGATAGAAAGAGAAGGGTGGAGTGTTGTGATGGTTAGTTAGAATCAGTCATGGCCGGCGTGCGTTTTCAGAGCATGTTTATTTTAAGGATCAATCGATCGATTTTGTCACCGACTTGGATCAAAGGAACTCACGTAGTATTAGTGTTATGTAATCAATAATAACTTGGGTGTTTTGCTGATTATTTGGGGGGCCCACTTGCAATACCCTCATGGCCCACCAGGGGGCCCTGGCCCCACAGGTCGGGAATTGCTGTTGTAATGTTTGTAATTTTTTTGGTGTATCCATTTTCCATCTTTTCTACTCAATGTAGTTGTTCAGTCAGGATCAAAGTAGATTTAACCATTTATTGCAATAAATGGAATATAGTTAAGCTTGGCTACGCTCTTGGAGATATTCCCTGGATTTTGTCCAAGCAGCATGCTAAGCTAAATCAGGGAATGTTAAGCAAAAACCCAGATAGGGATACAATATCAAACAATAAGCAATACATTCACCTATTAGTGTGAATTAGCAGATATAATATCACAAGTATTTGAGCCTATATGCCAGACTCTGATCAAAAGGTGGAGGCTGGGGTGGAGGAGGCAGCTAAGCAGCAGTGAAGCAGGAAGCAAGACAAGCAGAGACCTAGTGAATGCAAAGCCGTATTTAAAGGAACCTCTTTGTTAACACATTTACCGCCGGGCCCGTAGTTCTACGGGCCGTTAAATCCAACGGTTAAGCGCCGATCCCGTAGCCTACGGGCTGTGGTGCTTTTTCCTTTTTTTCGATTATTATTTTTTTTTAAATTTTCTAGGGGGACCATTTTCAGTGTAAAACCACCCGATGTCGACCGGAAGTGCGATCACGTTTTTTGTTTCCCGTCTGTCTCCATTCTAAGTCGTACACAAAAACCCCTGTAAAAGCCCCTGTAAACATGTAGTTTTTCATCCTCGCATTTCCCATGTTAACATAAACGATCAGAACTCAAACATGGCGGCTCCGTTTGACACGTGGTTTGGACTGGTAGACGCAGGGAGATGTCCGCGATGTTTACAAACAGTGCACAGCTCAATCTTAAGGATTTTAACAAGATCTATGGCGACGTGAAAAAAACAAAAAACAACAATAAAACGTTGGCACTGGTGAGTACATTATGAGATTAACCTCTGGCGGTCAATGTGTTAAGACGTGAGCTGTGATTGGAGTATGAACGTGTGACGTAATGACCAGCAGAGCTGTGAATGGGGAATAGCTGAGGCGTCCTGCATGAACTAACGACATGTTTCATTTATGCCGATTCCGCTTTCCCCCTCATGTGTAGTAGTGCTCGTCACTGCTAACCCTTACAGCTGGTCATGTGGTAGGGGTGTCACATGCGTCTCACCCACATACACAGTCAGTTGTGGAGGATTCAAACCCTTAGTTTCCGATGTGGTGTGCAGGAACTTTACCCACGGACGCCCCTCTGAACAAGACCAAAGAACAAAAGCTATCCAGGCTTTTATACAATGATCTCTTTTTGTGAGTGTCTGGCAACTGGCAACAACATGAAGTTTTCATGAAATAATTGAATTCAAATTCTATTCATCCGTTGGTTTTAAGGCCATACATTGCTGGTCTACACTGAACTCAAAGGTCATTTTTAACAACTTAAACCCTACTGTATATACTTCATTGATCAGAGTCCCCCAGGGACTCGATCACAACGCGTCGCAACGCAATGCGTTGTGAGCTTGTAGATCTGAGATAGATACTGTAGATTTGTGCCAAATGTTGACCTAGGGTTCATGTAGTTAAACAGGGAACTTGAGAACTTCCAGGCTGGACCTATAAATGAACTCACAAATGACTTCTTGTTTTTATTGTCTGTTTTTAGAGAGGACTAAGAGAGGACTATAGAAAATACCTACCTTTTTAACAAACTTTTTCTTTTGCTACACTGGTTTCACCTCCAGGCTTTAGGTTTTCAATGTTTTGTTTCTGCTTTCTTAGATCTTTTACAGTGGTGTGATGGTTTATATGGAAATGTTTATTGTAGCACTTTGAGATTTACCCAAATGTAAAGTGCATTATGAATAAAATCCATTATCATTATTATTATTTTTTGTAGTGTATAGTATGTATTTATCTTCTTGTCTTGAATGTATGTATTAACCTGAGCAAAACGATCACTGGGGCTGCTTCCTGATATAATTGCTGACATCAAAATAATGAATGATAAAATCCTACATGAAGTGTGATTATTTCTCAGTGTAAACTGCTGACAGAGACATTATTGACGGCACAGTGTGAGTTCTCATCACAACCCTGCAACACAGCTGTTCAGAGTTCACTGGTTGACCTCGCGACCTCAGCAGGGCTTTTTCCCACCATGTCTAGTGAGAGTGGGACCTCTGGTATTACGTTACTGTGTGCATGCGCACGTACACGCATGTACACACACACACACACACACACACACACACACACACACACACACACACACACACACACACACACACACACACACACACACAAACACACACACAGTATAGACTACACACAATAAACATCCCGTGTCACTATGTGTCTTTCAGTAAAACACACACTCAGTGTCCCAGTGACATACAAGAGTCCCTGAGGAGCCAAACCTTTTCTCTTTGGCCTACTGCGTGTGTGAGTGACTACCGAGCCTGCTAAGGACGCACTCACACGTACGCACACGGCACGCGCGTACGTGCATACGCACGCGTTCATTGCTGCTGACAAGCGGCAAAGGGAACACAGAGAAACAGTGGATGTAGATGGAACACGTGTCTTACAGATGGTGCAACATATCGTCTCTGTCGGGTGGAAACCCCATATGTCCAAAACTGTTCCTTCTCAGGATTCAAAACAATTATAATACAAATTCCAAAGGGTTCCAAATGTGGACCCTTACAGTTCCGTAACTCTGATATTGTACAAATGGAACATATAGGAGTATAAAGCAAAAGTAGTGTAAATAGCCAATTTACTAGCTCACAAGCGACGCATTGTGAGCTTGTAGATCTGCTAGTTTCACTACATCTGAAAAATGTTGTTCCATTTCCGGAGAAGGAACGGTTTTGCACATACGAGGTTTCCACCCGACTGCACCGATATATATTTGATATCCGCTGTGTGTGTGTGTGTGTGTGTGTGCGCATGGGTACGTGCATGTGCGTGCTTGCATGTGTGTGTGTGTGTGTGGCGTGCACTAAATGTGTACCCTCTAACCTGCGGTGTGAAGCGTCCATCTCCCCGGCGCCGTTGTTTCGTCCCGGCTCCCAGCTGTGACGGCGTAACGGGGACAGAGAGCGGATGGACGCTCGCAGGATGGCAGACGACACCGGGTTCTCTGACAGCTGGTCTTTCCTCTCTTCATCCTCTCCTCCTCCTCCTCCTCCTCAGCATCAGGAGAACAAGCACACCGATTAGTTTAGATAAACATCAAAACTATTGTATTCCGGAACATGTCATAATAGGTGAACATTCTGCAAAGATTAGGCGAACGTTCTCTGAAAATAGGCAAACATTTGGCTATTTCTGCTACTTGACGTACAACAAAGTATGTCGTCCAAAACGGTTACTTTCCAGGATTCAAACTAAAATAACAAAAGTAGCAGATCTACAAGCTCGAAACGCGTCGCTTCGCGCCGCGTTTCAAGCTTGCAGATCTGCTACTTTTGATGCTTTTGTGTGACGCTGTGGTTTGATCAAGTAGGGCGTTCATTTACCAAAAAACACACAGAAAGTTAGAATATGGAGATAATAGATTTCTGCCCAACAGCAACGATATACTGTAGATTAGTTGTGGTTAACAAGTCTGATTCTTGTCTAATCGAGGTACTAAGTCACCACAAGCCACTTATGAGCGTCTCCTTCAGGGAAAAGTCAATGAACCAATATCTAAATATGTCATCTAAACTAATATCACTCTATTGCAGCACAACAACAACAAGTCCTTTCCAATCAGAAGTGGGACACCACAGTGGGACAGATCGGGACACTCCAACCTCAAGAGGAAGGGATTATTTTCCGTACCTGCTTCCTCTGTCTCTGACTTCCAGGGTTCTCCTCCAGAGCTCCTCCAGGGGGCCGCAGGGTCCGCCGTGGGCGTTGACTGTGCGGGGGTATCATCTGTGGACGACCAGGACACTCGTACCCCTCGTTCTCTGTGGTCAAGGACCGGGTACGGCTGGGGAGAGAGACACGAGAGAGAGAGAGCAGCTATAAAGCAGTGGTTCTCAAACCTTTTCATGTCAAGAACCCGCAAAATGATATGTATTTGGCTGCGGATCCCCCATTTCAAAAATATTCTATGCCAGGGATTTTTCAAAAATAGCAGATCTACAAGCTCATAGAGCGGCACCGAGTGCCGCTCTATGAGCTTGTATAGCTGCTAACTTATAAAATATCTAAATATGGTTAAAATGATTATGACGCTGTATTAACACATTTTGCTGGGGACCCCCTGGTACCCCCCCCCCAAGTCCCCGGACCCCACTTTGAAAACCAATGCTATAAAGCAAAACTGCAAGTTCGAATGAGCATTGTGTCAGCGCAAAACGTTACAAAGTACACTATTGTAAAGAATAAAAGGGCCCCTAGTTATGCGTGCAGACAAACCCACAATGCACACCAATGCTACACACTTGGGAATGCCTTCATGCAGTTCCCCTGACCTGCCCCTACAGAAGGTCCCTCCCATCCCATTTTCTGGTTCAAAAGCCCCCATTTTCTTATTTTTCTTCTTTTTTTTAACGAGAGTTTTTTTTATTATCAAACGATCCAAAAACTTTTTTTCCGGCTTGCCAAGAAACAGTTCTAGAGGGAAACACTGCCTCACTGCCTCACGCACAGACGCACTAATGCATGCACGTGCGCAGTGCGCACTCACAGCAAAGCAGTGTGACAGCCAGTGTTGCCATGTCTGCTAAGCTTATTATAAGTGACTTTGGGTTTGTTTTCCTGCAACGTCGCTTGTAGTTGCAGGTTGCTCATAGCACGGCACCAAGTGCCGCGCTATGAGCTAGTAGATCTGCTATTTTTGAATAGCCAAAGACATCTAAAAATTACACCGATTTTTTCCCGGTCTAAATAGGTTAACTGGGCAATTTTGGCGTTTTTTTTTTTTGGCTTGCTTCTTAAATGTTGTTTAAACCAGCGGTTCTCAACATTTTCATGTCAAGGACCCCCAAATTAAAATGTAACTGTCCATGTATGTATCGCCATCTGAAAACATTTGTGCCAGGAACCCCCCATACCAGATTTGTTCAAACACTTTTTTCCCCAATATTCTTTTGAAAATAGCAGATCTACAAGCTCACAGTAGATCGTCTATTTTCAAATAGCTGAGGTTTAAAGTGCTCATGTGTTAGTCGCTTCTTTTGGGCTTGTTTTCATAGACCTGGTTGCTTATTTCTCTTGCAATATCTGGCAACACTGGTGACAGCGTCATCAGTGGAGTTACAGGATTATGAGAGCACACTGTGGAAAAACAGCACTTCTAGAAGCAGTGAGTCACCATTACTCACATTTTGTTTTACCTAAGTAAAAGTTATCATTACCACAACGTAGAAATACAGTTACAAGTAGGAGTCAGGTATACAAAAATTCTAGTAAAAGTCTAGTAAAAATAAAAAATGCCAAAAGTAAAAGTTTTCAAAATGTATGAAAAAATCATTTGAAAATATAGGGCGTATATATAGGGCTGAAGTGGTTAATATATGTTTCTAATAATAATACAAATCGACAAAGTAACTAGTAACTAAAGTTTTCAAATAATTATAGTGGAGTAAAAAGTACAATATTTACCTCTGAGATGTAGTGGAGTAGAAATAAAAGTATTGAAAATTGGAAACACAAAAAAAAAAACTCAAAATAGTACATAACCACTTTGTATTGTGGGGAAAGCTTTCGCTGAAAATAGCAGATCAACAAGATCACAAATAACAGAAAATTGAAAATACAATAGTAAAGAGCCCTGAGGGCACGGTCACACCAAACAAACTATGGCTGCCGGCTGATAAACTCAGGTTGTGCGCAGCCGACTGTTTTTTTGCAGCCAGTAGCATTCTAACAAACGGAGTAGATTGCAGCGCATTCTGTCCCAATAACCAGTGACCACCACCTGTCACTCACTTTAAGGACCCTCCCCGTAGCCCACATTACGTCGCTCAATTGCGAGCACCACGTCACTTCCTGAGTGACGTGGTGTCTCACCACGAGACTCACCACTCACCTGGACAGAGGGGGAAAAGCAGCATCTGTCTCGAGCATTTATCTGCTTCAAATAGACAAGGCCTATAGAACGCATAGAATCCACCACCTCATAGGTAGAATTAAAGTGCGGTGCAGTGTTGATTTTGACAGCAAATTTTGATTTAGTTTGAGTCATTATTAAGGCGGTTACACACCGGCGAATATGCGAATATACGCAAAATTCGGACTCGTTCCGAATAATTAAAAGACGCATGAAAAAAATCGCCCCGGTGTGTAAGGACCTTATGTCTTCTTCTAAATTCCATTTAGTTTTCGTCATATTTTAGTCATCTGAAATGTTTTACTGTTAGTCTAGTTTTAGTCGACTAAATATCATAAGATTCTAGTCCACTAAATCTACAGTTGATTTAGTCGACTAACATGTATTTTGGCGGTGCCTTGATGGCGTCGTAATGGCTGATTTTACACTTGGTTGCATGCTGAAAATAGCTGATCTACAAGCTCACAACGCGTCCTTTAGTTCTACTGGATCTCTTCTCCACTAGTCCCTCACTAACGTTTTAGTCTAGTTTTTAATTGTTGACGAAATTGTCAATATATTAACTTTTTAGTCATCATAGCTTAGTTTTTATTTAGTTTATATTTAGTTTTCGTCAGTGAGAAAAGGTAGTCGACGAACGTTTTTCGTCATAGTTTTAGTCGACGAAATCAACACTGGTGCGGTGTGACCGTGCCCTGAGGGACCATATGGGGTTTAAGTGTTTAAGTACAGTACTTGAGTACATGTACTTAGTTACTTTCCACCACAGTGAGTCACATTGACGTCATCACAGAGAGACCGTACTCTGGACCGTATGCAGACCGCCTCTCTGTCGCTTGGCCTGTCAGTCAAACCGTCAGTGTGTCTGTCCGTTTTCCCTGTTCTTAAGTTGACTCACTTCTTTTTTTCCTCCCTCGTCTGCTCATTCTCTCCATTTTGCTCCGTCTCCCTTTTTATAGAGCGCCGACAGACGTCACATGTTGTTGGAAAGTCCTAGCCCACCGATTACTGACGTTTTTTAACTGATATAAGTAGCGCAAAATGAATGAATGAATATGACATTTTTAACTTATAAGCAAAGAAACAAATAAATAAAACTAAACATGAATAACTTTTTGGTAGAAATAGTAAGTAAGAACATTTAACATTAATTGTACGATGAACAAGCAGACAAGTCAATATAAAATGCACAACAAAAATGAGACGCATGTTGAGCTTGTATTTTTTTTAAATGTTAAAGGTAAAAAATCTGAGACAAATCAGCTGCATAATTAGATAATAAAGGCAGATATATCAGTCAGACCGATATATATATGGGTCCATCTCTCTTTCATATAGTCTGTTCTGTTCTACCACCGCCACAACAGAGCTGTTTGGGCCCCTTACTTCTCCTCTTGCTTCTATCATCCATCCAGTGAGCTGCAGAGGTGACTCGTGTTTTTAACCAAAAACTGTTGCGTAACACCACCCTGGGGCCAGCGGGCGGCCCTCATTCATTCGCCCCAGAAGTTTTCCAAATCAAACTTATTTTTAGAAGCGAGTGTAGGTAGGCCCCTACGTAGGCATTGCTGTTTCTATAAACTTCACATGAACAGAACCTGCCAAGTGCAATTTGCCAGCTGCCGTCTTTGACGTCAAATCCATGTGAAAGGAGGTGTGAGGTATGTACATTGGGATACCCGCTGTACGACACCCGCCCCGAGACCTTTTCTAATGGGAAACAGCCTTTCCGTCGACATGTTGGATTTTAGCTTTGTTCAGGCTGGAAGGTAAATCTGACTGTGTTTCTTAAAGATTCAAGATTCAATCAAGGTAGGGTAAGTGGTTTCCTTTGGTTCAAATAAGTGTTAAATAGCTCTATATTCTGATGGTACTCATTGCTATAGAGTGTTTGTACAGTAACAGGAGTCTTCATGTCTCTCCAGCTCTTTATTAAACAGAAAATGCATTTTCAGGTCGGGATACCAATCCAATCAGGATAGAGAACTCAGTCAGGATACAGATTAAACAAGCGAAATTGGAAGTGACGACACAAAGAAATTATCAGACAAAATTGGAACACTATCAAAAATTGCCTGATAAATGGGTAGCCTACTCTCTCCTGATTGGCTGAATTTTTGTCACCTACCTGAAAATGTATTTTCTGTTTATTAAAGAGCTGGAGAGACGGGGAGATCCCTGTTATTACTGAACAAACATTCTATAGCAATGATTACTAGCGGAATATAGAGCTTTAACCTTTAAAACGCTCTACAAGCTCACAAGGCATCACATTGCTGTGAACCTCTGATTCGAAATAGGCCAAACAATCTGATTTCGGCTGCCAGTCTGAACATTTAGCCTTGAAGTTGTGCGTGTGCGTGTGCGTGTGCGTGTGCGTGTGCGTGTGCGTGTGCGCGTGTGTGTGTGTGTGTGTGTGTGCGTGTGTGTGGGCGTGTGTCCATTCACACCTTTTTGAAGACACCGTCGTCCAGCTCAGCAGTGACGGTGGCTCTCTGTGCTTCGGGGACCTTGGCGTCTGTCTGTAACACGCACACAGACACGTGGTCCTGGTCCTCTCGGTGCTGTTGGACTGATGAATGGAGGTCTGCACACAGCAAAAGGACAGAGAGCATTACAGTTATATTGTTATTATGTCAAAAGTATTGTAGTATTGTAATCGCACTTTCAATATTTTAATTGATTACATTTCTTTGTTAGATGTAGAATGTCATCTAATTTCCAGAGCATAATATATACTTTAAGGACTCTCAACTACTTTGGGCATTCAAAATGTTTCAAAAATAGCAAAAGAATAATTGCAATAATAATATATATTTTTTCCAACAAAATTACCGAAATAGCCGATCTGCTACAGTATACGTTGCAGAATTTATATTTCTTTGCATGTAAAATAGTGTAAAAATGTTGTGAGCAAAGCAAGCAAGACCTATACTGTAGACTAGAGTGTAGAACATTAGTCAGTGACACACTATTAATGACCAAACCCAGAATGAATGAGTGCATGCTGCATATGTTTATACATTGTGCTGCATCCTGTTCTCAGCATAACGAGGTCGATCTAAGCCAGCGGTTCTCAAAGTGGGGTCTAGGGACCCTCAGGGACCCTCAGGGGTTCCAAATGGACCCCTATATGTCTGTAACTGTGAGAGCTCACAAATGGGGGTTCAGAGTTATGGGGGTCCTTGAAATGAAAAAGTGTGAGAAGCACTGATCTAAGCTGTCATTCTACAGTATACCATCCACTCTACTGTTGTACTGACTGAGTGTTGCACTGCTGGATGCAATCCCCCAGACAGGAAACTGACCTCATATCACCCACACCACACAACGACAACATGAACCACCGGAGGTGGGGGGGGGGGGGGGAGAGAGAGAGAGAGAGAAAGAGAGAGAGAGAGAGAGAGAGAGAGAGAGAGAGAGAGAGAGAGAGAGAGATAGAGAGAGAGAGAGAGAGAGAGAGAGAGAGAGAGAGAGAGAGAGAGAGAGAGAGAGAGAGAGATCTGTCTCTTATGGGACAGATCTCATACTGGTTTCTGCTGTGTGCATGCTTTGTGCATGCTTGTGTGTGTGCGGTGGTGGAAAAAGTACTCAAACTTTTTACTTAAGTAAAAGTATCAATACTGCAATGTAGAAACTTGAGTAAAAGTACAAAAGTATTGGCATCAAAATGAATAATTGGATTCCTCCATTCATCATATGATGAATTAGATTCCTCCATTCATCATATGATTAATGGGATTCCTCGGTCATATCCTATCCTTGTCCCCCTCCTTTCCCCCCCCCCCCCCCCCCCCCCCTCCCCCCCCCCCTTCCCCCCCCCCCCCCCCCCCCCCCCGACACCAAATTTCTTTGTGGAATATAGCCCGTCTACAAGCTCACAGCACGTGTTGAGCTGCTATTTTCTCAGAATGTTTGCCTTTTTTCGCTGCATGTTCACCTATTATGACATGCCCAGAATAGGAATGATGGGGCTCATGTTAAGGGTTAATTTTGACACTCTCAGAGCTAGATTAACAGTAAAGATTCAGGATTTTACTGCATGTGAAGAAATCCTCACAGTCACGGCCGTTTGAGAGAAGAGAATCAATGTCTGGCAGGGCTGTGAGAGACACTGTCTGGTCTGACGGGATTATGTAATGTTCATAATTAATCACAGGGAACTTTAATGTCATCATCGCTAGAATTTTTCAATTGGCCGACATGTGAGTGGCATCTGTCTTCTGTATGTGTGTTACAGAGATAAGATTTATTCACCCCTCACTAAGAGCACAGAGCACTTTATGAGCATATAAAAAATTAAATAAATTCTATTTTCTTAAGTCTCTGTCTAAGGAATTTGGTCAGAATTTATTGAGAGGATTGCCCCTTGAGATGCAGCATCTCATTTTAGAGGGGGTCCTATTCACATACGTACAACATTACATACAGTACAAGTACACAATACACAATACACACATGTACAGATACAGTTAGCTTGCTAGGAGTTTTCCTTAATATTTAATGCAGCGAGTGAGTCTTTTTCTGCCAGTTTTCCTTTATGTTTTTGAGACCATCGCACCTGCAGTCAACCCTGAACAAAGGACAAAGAAGGGTGCAACAGTCCCTGTTCTTTAGTGTTACAGAGATAAGCCATGTCATGTTCCTTTCCTCTTCATTCTTAACTTTTTTTCTTTTCTTTCTCTCCCTAATTTAGTCGTTGCCAATTCCCTCCATGTTTGCATAGTCTATGACTGTCACTGTCACCTCCACTGGTTGGTCTAGGCCCTAGGGGGAGGGTGTAGACCGGTGATTCTCAAACTTTGCAATTTCAAGGACCCCCTAACTCTCAAAGAGTTACAGACCTGTAAGGGATCCATTTTGAACCCCCTCCTCAAGGAACCCTGAGAGTCCCTTCAACTACGTCTCCTCCGATTCACATGGAGGAATCAAACCCCAGACGCCCCCCCTTCTCCTTTCCTGTTAATTCTAAGTAATGTAGTTAATGTAATTCTACAGACAGACCTTTGCCTTATGAGGTCTGACTGTAATGTTATTAGTTTCTGGGAACACACACACAACTAAAAACCATAAATGTGCACCCTTGCACGCACACGCACACACGCACACACGCACACGCACACAGCACACGCACACACAAGCAAATCCACATTAGGGGAAGTGTGTGTTCATGCTATGACTCAGGACATAATGCAGACAGACCAGCAGCTGAATCTAATCAATCTAATCTGAAGCGTCATGATGGTTTCTCTAAGGAGGATGCAGGTTTTGTCTACCGAGACGTTTCACCTGCTTCTGTTCAGCCGCCACCAGGAAGGAAACCAATGTCATGTGACAGAACTGTCAAACTAGAAAGGACTGTGTAGGCACTCAACTCAGTCACAGGTAATAATCTGTTCATGGCTCAAAAGACTTGCGTTTCAGCTGAGCCTTCCTTCAGCGTGATAAGAAGCTTCTTATCAACCCCAGTATAAAGCCACTAGTGAGAAAACATGTCTTTGTTTAATCTGTTGCAGCTTAAATCCCATCACAGAACAGGGTTTAACTATAGTGCATGCCTCTCTGGGATGCATAATATGCATCCCAAAAGAGGCATGCACTACAGTTGAACGTGGTAAATTCAAGGTTGATTTGCATATACTGTATACAAATCAACCTTGAATTTAACACTTTCACCCTGGCATCCCTATTTGGCATTGGGTGGAACCCCCTCAAGGACCCCTGGGGGGTCTGCAGACCCCACTTTGAGAACCACTGACCTAGAAGTTAGAAGTTGGGTATTGTTCAAGGTTAAAACAAAAAAATATGTAGTTTTAATACATTACAAATTGAGAAGATCAAAGATTTTTTTTTTGTATCTAAAAATCGAACCGTGACACCAAAATATCAAACCGAACCGTGAATTTTGTGAACCGTTTTACCCCTATTTGGCATGTAATTTTAGGTGGAATTTTTCAAAAGAATAGCTGAAGTATAAAATACGGATCAAGTGGTTACGGCAAAACTCTGGTTATTGAAATATTTGATTGATCTATACTTGATAGTTGATAGTTCCAAAATCGGGGTCTGGTCTTTCTCAAGGTAATCAAAACATGATTAAGATTGTTTTGTTTTGCTATTTGTTTAGTTTAGTTTTTCATCTGGGCATGTAAACAATTTTGGTGGGATTTCTTCTGGGGTTTCTTAATGTGCTCCTGTCTGAATATTTTTTCCATAAGCAACTTCACTGGCTATAGCAAGAATTTAGAAGTGAACCTTTCAATAGTGCTTCACAGTCCCAGACTGAAATCACTATACCAATTCACACCAATTCATTGCAGAGTAACAATCTCCCAAATCAAATATTCACAAAAGTATGTGAAGACATCAGAGGGAAATATGGACATGAGTTCACTGATCTGAGCTCACTTTTTGTGGGCACTAACAGAGGAACTTTGTGTATGCTACATGCCTGCCTATCACTTTTGGGAGAAAAGCTCCTCCTATCACTTTTGGAGAAAGCTCCTGTTGTATGAGTCAAGGGATTTTGTGTTGTGTAACGCAGTGGTTCTCAAACTTTTTCATGTCAAGGACCCCCTCAATGATATGTATTTGGCTGCGGACCCCCATCTCAAAATATTTTGTTCCAGGGACCCCCAGAAGCAAAGACTTGAATTAAAAATGTTGGCTTTATATTCAAAGATTTGTGCAAATCTTCACAAAAAATTGCAGATCTACAAGTTCATAACCATGGACTCTGTGCCGCACTATGAGCATGTAGATCTGCTAATTTTTAATAGCCAAAGTATACAATAATGATTAAAGTGGTTCAAATGAGTGGTTATGTAACATTTTTATTCATGGGATTTTGACTATTGTTTGGACCTAATGTTTTATACAATTGTGTCAATAGAGTAACTAACTAAATCAACTCAAATTATAAACTCAACAAACAGTATTAAAGTGTGATACTCAAAAACATTGCAGAAAATAGGGGAATAGGGAGTGTGCGGCAAAGCTATGGGCCGGGGTGTGTTCATTGATGGGTCTGGGAGACTGACGTGGTGGGAGTTCTGGTAACAGCTTGTTCTTGTTAGCTGCATGTTAAGTTTATGGCTATTTGTGGGTGGTGCTGGTGGGTCCACATATTTGCTCTGGGGCTGGACGCACAATGCATAGCTCTAATGCAACGCATGTCAATGCCTCAATCAACAAAAATATAATGATCATTCCCAGCATTGGTGTACATTCTACATAACTTCCATTTTTTTTAATGTTTGTGTTCTTGTTTTTTAACCTAATATTAGTTTTTTCCTAATAAAGTTGTTCTTATTTTGTTCCTGTTTTCTGTAAAGTGACTTTGAGTATCTAGAAAAAGCGCTATATAAATTGTATGCATTATTATTATTATGCAAATACAGCAGAGTATCCCTGCCCGCACGTCCATGTGTTTAATATGTCCCTTGGCTATTTGGTTGAGCATTACATTACATTAGCATTATTAAAGTAAAATCCCCCAGTGTTAATTTAACTCTGACAGTGTACAAAATGGACCCACAAGGGTCCATTTTGGTTGCATTTGCACACTGTCAAGGTTGGAGCATTGTTTGGACAAAGTGATGAAAATAAACCGAACTGAACTGAAAACGTCACTGTTAATTTATGATGAAAAACTGTGTATGTTTGGTTTGGTTTCACATGTACATGATGGGAGACCCAGGTTCAAATCTGGACAATACTGGACAAATACTGTACGTTTACGACATACAGCTGTGCAGGCCTTTCATGTTTTGGTGGTGTAAAAAGCCTACCTGTGCATGGTAGCGATGTACCGGTCGGCGTTGTGGCGCAGGGCTCGGCGAGAGACCTGTATGTCTCTCTCTGGATCTGATGGGGAGATTCGGACGAGAAGAAGGAGAAGAAAAAGAAGAAGAACATGACATTGTTATATTATTCATTTGAATTGTGGGAAGTGATAAAACGTTGTTTGTGTGGAAGCGTTCGTCACTGTCACCCTGTCACGCATACTTTACACACATTGTTCAAGGTTAACATGTGGCTGTTGGATTCCACTGACAAGTTCTCTACCATGCCTGCTGTGCACTCACACACACACACACACTGCAAGCATGCACACATGCACGCACGTACGTACGCACGTACTGTACGCGCGTAGGCACGCACACCAAGGTCACAAGTAAGTCATTGTTCCACCCCCTCAGTACGAGACAGGGGTGCAGTGTGACAGACATATGGGAGGCTAAGCTCTGGAGGGGGGACTTCTGTATCACGCATGTAAACACACACACACACACACGCACGCACACGCACACACACACACACACACACACACACACACACACACACACACACACACACACACACACACACACACAGAAGGAGGGACGCGCCCCCACTGACCAGACCTTTGTCCACTAATCAGTTTTACCACATCTCACCCCCCCCCCCCCACACACACACAGTTTACATATTGTACATTATACAGTATATTACATGTTAAAAGTTATACTTTAACATTTTTGAATTGAATATCGTTAATTTCTGTCCAACATCTTAACTGTCCCAGTGGTTTGCATTTGCTTCCACAGTTAACCAAAAGCAAGAACTTCTCTTCATCTTTAAAATACTACATCTTAATGTGATAACAGCAGTGGATGTGCAGTAGCTTCTGGCTAACGATACGCATTTTTTACCCAGGTTTTAATGTTTGAATGCTGCCATGCAAGAAGCTTTTCTCAAGCCCATGTCACAAGTAGATGGGAAGAGAAGAGACGAGAGAGAGAGATGGGGTGGACACCAGATTTCCATCATTTTGATCGCAACATTCCTGTCACTGCCCTTTGAGAAAATCCTGAAGTTCTTTGGTGTGGGTGCACTGGGTGCAACTGAGGGTGGTGTAGTAGTACACACACACACACACGCACACGCACACACACACACACACACACACACACACACACACACACACACACACACACACACACACACCGGAGGGCGGTGAGCTGTGTGTTTCTATTCCAACAGTACTACACAGGAAAGCACTAGTGGGAAAATATCTGTGATCGGTTTCTGTAACTTTGATGCTCGTGCAGATGAAACATGCAGCCATTTTAAGGCGATCCATGAAAACCAACAACATGCATTTATTTACAGATTATGCCTGCTCTCAGAAAGTCCCCATCTAGTTTCATAATAAAAATAAGTCACATGTCTCACACACACACACACACCCCCACACACACACACACACACACACACACACACACACACACACACACACACACACACACACACACACACACACACACACACAGTCATGTGTGTACCCCACACTGTAGGCAGAACCGGCCAGAATGAGGTCATATGTTAGTGTCTGATCGTTCACGCTAGCCAATGACTCCATTGTCCACTCGTCTCAATACGTCCATTGTTGTGTGTCTCTATGCTCTGACTATCGGCAGCATCCTGCTAGAGTCTCAGCTGTCCACGCAAAGTCAATGGGCCTCATTTATCAATCTGTTCCTGGTCAGGCTCATAAATGTGTGTAAAAACGCAGACACAAACAAAAGCGTTGCTGTTTTCTTTGATGACTGCTATAGATACTAGTGGGTGCACTGCCTGCCTGTTAGAGCTCACTGATAACCTCACCAACATTAACCTCTTTAACACTTCAACCCCAGCACGCGTTGTGAGCTTGTCGATCGGCTATTTCAGCGAGTTTTCCCCACAATAGCAGAAAACAGAAAATACACTAGAATAGAGCCCTGAGGGACTCCGCTCAACCATATGCGGTCTTAGAGAACTGCTTTGACCACTTTTTTCTGTTGACACCAAAGGCCCTATCTTGGGCAAACTACACACAGAAAGGCCCTTTCGCCAACCCCACCTAGGGTATGGGCACTGATGACATGGAGGAGAGAACACGCCCACAGTGCCCCGGAGGGAATCGAACCCAAGACCTTCTAGCTGTGAGGGGACAGCACTACTGACTGCGCCATAGTGCCCCCATTTCTTACTATTTTGATAAACATTTCAAATAGTTCAGATAGCCAACCTACAAGCTCACAACGTGTCGATGTAGATGAAGATTGAACTATTCTAAAATGTTTTTAAAAATAGTAAAACATAAGTTTAGGATAAGGGGTAAGGCGGTGCCCAGGAAAAAAATGCAGATCTACAAGCTCACAATGTGTCGCATTGTGACGAAAGAAAAACGGACCTGAGTTGCAACTGTACTTGGGTACCGTCTAGGCGTCTACACACCTAAATCTCTTTGCCTTGTAGATCTGCTATTTTTAGCTAATAGGGATGCTGGGGTTCAAGTGGTTAACCTACTGTAAGCAAGCATCCATATATAAGTACAGTATATCGGTCACAATCAGAGGAAGGAACTACACAGAGGCCTTGTCGGTGTGAGAGAGCATGCTCATCATCAGCAGCACAATTGATGGGTTTGCCAGTCTGACAACACAAAGCAGTGGATATGGGTGCAGCTGCGGTTGAACACTGGTCTATTATTGCACTGTATAGCCTCAGTTAAGACCTGAGGCCCATTCTACAATGTCTTTCCTGACAGTTTTCTGATATCAGTGGTTCTCAAACTTTTTCATGTTCTCAACATTTATACGTATTTGGCCGCCCGACCCCCATCCAAAAAAAAGTGTTCCAGCGACCCCTCCCCAGAAGCAAAGATTTGAGTTAAACATTTTCGCTTTAAAAAATGTATATATTCAAAGATTTACAAAACTGAAAACTGATTCGCTCTAGTCTAGAGCTTGTATCTACTATTTACTGAGCATGCAAACACTGGTATAAATCAGGGCTTATTTCACCACCAGCGCTTGTCTGTGGATCTAATCCCAGTTTACAACATGGTTCTTCAGTTAAAGGGGGAAAAAGGGATGAAATAATTGTGTTTGTTTAGATGGCTGTCATGGCTGCTAATGCATTAAGTCAAACTTGCAGACCGTCAGCAGAGTATCGATGACACACCCCGCATCTATGGAGACTGCATGGTGACAGCTGTAGGCTTTGTGTGGCACTGACAGTCAGTGTTGCCATGTCCGCTTATTATAAGCAACGTTGGGCTTGTTTTTCGGAAAAGTTGCTTGTAAATATTTGTAGTTGCGTTTTTTTGGGGCTTGTTTCTAAAGTGTAGAAATGACTTATTTGGGCTTGCTTCCTCCAATCATTCTCAAACATTTTCATGTAATTTGTCCGTGGACCACCCCATCTGAAAATATTATGTGCCAGGGGGGACCCCATACAAGATTTGTGTTGTTAAAATGTTTTTCAAATTTTTCAAGATTTTTTTTGAAAATAACTCATAATCACGACACGTTGTGAGCTTGTAGATCGGCTATTTTCAAATAGCCGATGTATATAGGAATACAGTACTCAAGTTGCTTCTTTTGGGCTTGTTTTCACAGCCCTGGTTGCTTATTTCTCTCGCTAAATCTGGCAACACTGTCTGGCACTGACCGTATCTATACAGAGCAGACACTGCGCTGGATATAGTTATCGGCCAAGCGCGCAAATTTACCATTGTACAGTTCAAAAAAGGCGGTTCACACAAGTGTCCTGTACACAGCCTTTTAAATTATACAAAGGTTAGATTTGAACACTTTCAGAGACATTGGTAATGTTACAGTGCATACTGTATGGCTGATAGTAACAACAACCAATGCCTCTACTTTTACAGGGTGGCATTGTGCTTGACCAGAATCTCTGTAGACAGGCAGGACTGGTTTAGACCAGACCTTTCATTATCATTTACTTGTTTATTTGGGAGGGACCGTATATATTAATGAACAGCACATTCAAATACAGCACAGTGATGTACAGTACAGTTAGATGCAATGTAAATAGGCTATACAGGAGTTAACAAGAATGCCAACTAATTTTTTCATGTGTATTGTCTGTGGGTCCTCAGTGACAATGTGGCGATAGTCATCCAACGAACATGGGCTTCCAGACTTTACGTCTAGCCTTCACTACATGAACCCTAACGTCCCTAATCTTGGGTGGAAATAGCAGATCTGCAAGCTAACCTGTAAGGATTCTACTGCGTCTGCTAAGGCAGAGCTAGTGATACCCAGGTCAATTTAGTTGCTCTGTGCGTGATAAGGATGTTCATATCATTATGCCTGGAGTCATTTATGGCACATCACCAGGGTACACACTTTCTTGGATAAGATTATCTTTTAGCCTGTTTTATTTTCTTTTTGCTTTACTTAGTCAGTACAGCATTGGTTCTCAAAGTGGGGTCCGGGGACCCCCAGGGGTCCTTGAGGGACAGCTAAATGATGGATAGTTAGGAATCAAACCCTTATGGCTCTGTAACTCTGAGAGTGTACAAATGGAACCAAATGGACCCGAACGGGTCCATTTGGTTCCATTTGTACACTCTCAGAGTTAAATTAACATTGATTTTACAATATAGATTGGGGTCCCAAAGATTGAAATGCAATTAAATGGGGGTCCGTAGCCTAATGCATGTCAAACTGGGGGTCCTTGAAATTAAAATGGTTGAGAATCACTGCTAGAGCCGTAAAGATCTTCTCTTATGGGGGTCCCTGGCATATCTTTTCAAATGGGGGTCCGCGAGCTAATAAGTGTCAATTTGGGGGCCCTTGACGTGAAAAAGTTTGAGAACCACTTAGTCAGTACAGTACAGAGACGGTAAAACAAGAGGACATGCAGCGCTTTCAGTACGCCGATGGGAACGGCTTGTGGTGTCATGCATCATGTCGAATGTCACATACTGTACATTACGTCAACATGGCCGTAACACCAACAAGGCATAGCGGCAAAAAGGCTGGCCAGTTCGCTGTATCACATGTCTCATACCTAAATCATTTGATACAGACAGTTAGCTGCTCCATACCACAATAAGAGTCAATCAGCTGCCATTATTACTGCTTACATATTGCTGCTGTATCACCCAATTAACTGCACTTCTTACTGAGTGACCTGAAAACTAAACTGATTACAGTTCAGTTTCTAAGGGGTGAACAGCTGAGTGGTTCCTTTGCTAGCTTAAAGCCTGATTTATACTTAGTTGCATGCTGGTGTGCATGCCGTAAATACCAGATATACAAGCTCACAATGCGTCACATTGACGGGTTGTGAGCTTGTAGATCTACTGAGCACGACACCGGCACGCAACTAAGTATAACTGAGTCTTTAGATACAAGCAGCGCAGAGTTCTGGAGCAGGCAGGTCTGGACATGGTACAGTGAGCTCTTAGGCTGAGGGCTTTAAATCTACCAGCCACACACACACACACACACACACACACACACACACACACACACACACACACACACACACACACACACACACACACACACACACACACACACACACACACACACACACACACACACACACACACACAAACATACACGTACTGTATGCATGCATACACGCACAGATAAAAACACAGACACTTAACACACCCACAGCAGAATCCCTGCATTGTATTCCCTCACTGACTCACACTCAGAAGACAAGTGTGTGTCTTCCAGTCCAGGGGTCCATAACTCATGTGGAACATGTTCCACCCGGCCTATGTAACACACTCAAGAGATCAGTGTTTCCCAAACACTGGGCCGGGACTCATTTGTGGGTCGCGGACCCATTTTTATGGTGTTATAGACTTATGTATTATATATATTGATTATCTGATAATTGGCCCTCAATATGCCATAATAGTAAGGAAGGCCCTGCACTACTAGGCTAACTAGTAGAGGTACAGTGACACAGCAAAACAGTATGAAGAGGAGACATTGGTCAGTCTGAACATTCACCCACTTCTGAGCAAGCTAACGTTATATCATACCTGGAGTTGTGAAAGACTCATTGCAAAATACACGGACCACCACAGTAATAAGAACCTAAACACACGAGTTAAGATGCATGAATGGTGAGACAGCACCTTAGGATATCCCAGCCTAAAGTCAACAGGTTACTTATAGACAAGAACTGGCAAATGTAAGACAGGGGTTCCCGGTTTGACCAGTCAATGTGACATGGACTTGGAAAGGTCAAAGCTCTCAGATGGGTAAATTGTTCTACGAATAACGTTAATGAATGTACTTGGATTACACTGTGACGACATTCATCTCATGTATAAAGACACCCTGAATCCTGTAAAATCCTAGGCAGACCTGCAGCGGTCTGCTTCAGCTTGTGTTATTGGCTTATGTATGGCTGACTATTTAAATAAACTAATATGTGATTATAACTCGTTGTTGTCTGTCAATAACTTTGATTAATAAGTTAACAATGGGTCACGAGTAAATGTCCTTTTTTTTTTACCCAAGTATTTTACCCAAGTATTTCAAATGATTACAAAAAAGGAAAATCACAACTTTTCAGTCAATCTTGGACCATTTAAACTTTAACCATTTAAGAGCAGGGAGATAAACACCCATGCAACTCCTTGCAACAAAACAGTTTTAAGGCCATGTCACACCAATGCAACCCCTTGCAACTGCCACTGGGGATAATGGTTGCGAGTAGTTGCAAGTAGTTGCATGTTGCAAGGAGTTGCAAGGAGTTGCATTGGTGTGGACTGGCCTTTAGGGGAAAGCAGAGCCTACTGGTGGTGCTGGGGTGGTGGTGGGAGCAAACAAAGCACCTACAACATCAGTGGCAACACTTTGACAGCAAGAGGAAGTGCAATGAATCAGGTGAGCTTAAGTAGACTGCCAATTTGGTCAGCTGCTTGACACGTCACATACAGTACATCGCCCCACATAGTGCTGCACATGCGTATCAACCTCTCCAGTGTATCTGCCTGAACTTAGCTCGCAGGCTACGCATCATATGTGTTTTTGTTCATTTACTTCGAAGGTCCAGGAGAGTGACACATTCTATCTAGTGATTAAATAAACTGTAACCCCTTCGTCTCTATTTCAGGGACATATACAGACTAAATGAATACTGGCATCATCTTTTGCTAGAGAGCACAAATAAAGTATGCGGGTACATAACCTATGCCACATGGGTACTGCACTGTACTAACACACACCAGTCAAATGATCCATTCTCCCAACATGGCAACACAAGAGAGTAACCACCATTTCAAAATAAAATCTCCAAAATGATTGCCAGCGTTGTCACAATAACAGCATCTTTGTAGATAATACGGTGAATTGCAATGCTTTTGGTCAAAGCACCAATGCAAGACAACATGCAAAGATACAAAATACAAGTGTTTGACTTATCTTTCCTTTTCTCTCCATGTTGAATCTCTCTGCAGTATGAAATCATTCTCTACCAAGAACATGATGAGGGGGCTACAACTGGTTAGCGTTGTTGACTGGTGTACGAGATGAAAACACCAACTTTACTTCACTGTCCCAATACAGTATATTAACAGTCTCTTAACACGCTGTGGGGTCTGGGGACCCCCCCCCAGGGGTCTTTGACGGGGTTTCAGGGGGTCCTCAGCTTAATGATTTATAGTTAGCAACCAAATGGGTTCTGTAACACTGAGAATGTACAAATGGAACCAGGTCGAGAATCACTGCTCTTACATACAGTATAGAACACATAGACTGTTTCCACAGACCCAACACCCACACACACAGACAGACAGACAGACAGACAGACAGACAGACAGACAGACAGACAGACAGACAGACAGACAGACAGACAGACAGACAGACAGACAGACACACACACACACACACAGGCCACCACATACCTTGATTAAGACAACGTCTACTGTCCCTCTCTCCCTTGGGACAGAGGGTGTACCTTCTCTTGTGTCTCTCGTACATGCTTAGTGCTCCGTCATTGGCCCGCTGTCACACAGATGAAAGAGTATAATCCGTCCCCGGTGGATCAGCGCGCTAACAGACACACCACATCCTAGAACCCTCCGTGGGTCTGAATCCCGGACGACACCATTCCCTATCTCTCTGTACTACGGTTGGTTGTTTGTCTGTGTTTGTGGTTCCCGTCCCTGCACTGCTGTCTGGAATACTTGTAATACTTGTAATAATTGTTAACGAGGGAGAGGGTGGAGGGCCCGCTCTCCTTGGAGGGACAAAATGACGTGTGGTGTCAAAAAGTTTAGCAATTAGTTTCCCCTGTGTGCCCCGAGTGACAACAACAACGCAACTAAACGGAACCCAACGAGACCCAAAAGAACGGGAGGCGAACGCGAGTGGTATATGCTGTTAAAACTTTTACAAAAAAATATAGTCCAAGAGCACTGGCATCTATAGTTCTTTGCAATGGTGTTAGACAAAAAGAAACTCTTAGAAAATGAAAACCAAATCTGTAGTTCTTCTCACGTCGTTTGGCTAATATCAGAAAAAAACGAAGTAACGCTACTAAAAAGCCAGAATTCAGCTAACTGTAAAAGAGCCGAGCGTCCTCTCCTCCTCCAGCTCAGAGGGTACAGACAGACAGAGCCGTTGGTGTTTCCTAGTCCAATATTCCGATGCGTAATCCAGTCAACTGGGTCTTGGGTTCTCTTCTCGCTGCAGTTTAGGTTGGAAAATGAGACACGCTGCCCACATCTGTTCACAACGCCAGAAACTCCCCCCCCCTCCTCCCCTCCCTCCTCCTCTCCTTCTGTTCCTCCATTCCTCTCTCACACTCCAACCATTGCATTCATTTTTCACTCAGAACAGAATTCCCTGCCTTCCCTCTCCTCTCCTCTCCTCTCACAAACACACACACACATGCACACACACACCGCTAGAGTCGGTGTTGTTTCACCTTCTTTGAGAGAGGAGACACAGAGAGAGAGAGAGAGAGAGAGAGAGAGAGGAGAGAGAGAGAGAGAGAGAGGAGAGAGAGAGAGAGAGGAGAGAGAGAGAGAGAGAGAGAGAGAGAGAGAGCGAGAGAGAGAGAGAGATGAAAACAGACACAAAGAGAATGAGAGATAAAAGGATGGAACAGGAGATAAAAGATTAGGAGTGAATAGTTTGCACAGTGGGTGGAAGACTACTGTCTTGTGAGTGTGTGTGTGTGTGTGTGTGTGTGTGTGTGTGTGTGTGTGTGTGTGTGTGTGTGTGTGTGTGTGTGGGGGGGGGGCTTGGGAGCATGTGGGTGTGGAGGGGGTCAAAAGTTGAAA